>NW_026555343.1:39114186-39343436 GCF_029017545.1 Prosopis cineraria | reverse complement strand
GAATAATTAAAAGTCAAGTTTTGTTTTATTTGAATTTAAATATTAATATTTTGCAATCATAAATATCTTACAATATAATACTTCAAAACCCAATGTTTATGTTCATCCTCATCCAAAAATATTATTTATATATATATATATATATATATTAATTTTTAACATTCATATTCATTTTAAGTATTTTTAAAGGAACGTGACGCTATATTCCTTTAGGTTACAACTAAATATTATCTAACTTTTCAGGGGAAATTGGCCATAAAGACAAAAGGCTTAAATATTAGGGCATAAGTCTCAAATGCAGAATAAAGCTTAATTACAAGGGATAATGGTCCTTGAAGAATAATATATTTTTAAGTGAAAATATTAAAATACTCTTTTTTTTTATCCCGCACTTATCTCTAGAGTGCAGGTTATTGAAGATTCATGATGACTTCAACCAATCAGTGTAGAAGAAAGAAAGATATTTTTTTTTTTAAATATATAGGACCATGATCCCCTGCAAGCTTTATTTCTATATTTGGACTTATGCCCAAATATTTGAGCCTTTAATCCTTATGGCCAATTTTTTCAACTTTTTAAAACCACTTTTGCCACAAAAATAAGATATTTTGTTAAGGAAAAATATAGACCACTGACAAAAATTATATTAATTAAGAATTAATTTTTATTAAAATTAAATAAATACTTATTAATATGGGTTAATCTTTTATTAATAGTATCAATTTTAATAATAATTTATTTTAAATTAGCAACAATTTATTGGAGTCTATTTATTAATAAATATTCATTTAAGTTTTAATAAAATAATTAGTTTTTGACTAATATAATTTTTGTCATATCCTTGATTGCTATTTTTTTTTTTTTAATGTACCACTCTGGGCTGTGTCGTGATAAAGCAGGTGGGCGTTAAAATATTATACGCCGAAGTACTGTATCACACCAAACTTGTTAGTTCATGACGGTCAAATTTGGTGCCTTAGTTGTGATTATTTTTTTTAAAAAAGGAATGTTACTGGAAAAGGTAATAATTCTACTTTTGTTCTTTGTCAAACAACGGATTGTCTTGTTTGGATGCAAATAATTCCCTCGTAAATCAATTTCATCTCTTCGTCACTTCATGCAAGCGGCCAGAAGCACGTTGTGCACGTGGAGTAATAATCTGATAACCTTTGAAACTACTTAAAACCCCATCACCTTCTACTCTATAAATACCCACAACGTCTAGCTCTGCTTCATCAACGCACAGATCAGAAAAAGCTTCTCCGAGTTACTGTAATTAAACAGAAGGAAAGATGTTGAGTTCAGGAGTGAGTTTTGTGTCAGACATCTTTGGTGGCAACAAGGGAAAGATCAAAGGTACAGTGGTGTTTGATGAGCAAGAAGGTTCTGGAGTCAATAATTTGGACCTCAAAGCAGGAATCAACTTGGGTCTTGATGTTGCTACCTCTGTCTTCGATGGTCTTCATCAGATCATTGGTGGAGCTGTCTCTCTCCAACTCATTAGTTCCACCAAGGCCGATCCTGGTTCGTTCTTTCATCTTTCACCTATATCTTTCTCTCCTTCTTTCTGTTACAGCTTGTCCAAATATAAGTGGACTTGAAGTAACATAACAAGTCTTGTAGTATATAAAGTTGGGCTTAGTAAGCAATATATATAAAAAAGAAGAATTCACAGATTTGAATTTTGAGATTTTGTATTAAGATATGATGTCTTTAATTTGTTCATTGTCGTTTTGTTTTGAAATTGACGAGCAGGAATGGTTTGGGGAAACTGGGAAAGACGGCGCCATTGGAAGGTTTTATTCGGACATTGCCAACTTTGTTGAATGGCCAAGCTGCATGCAGGATTCATTTTGAGTACGATGATGAGTTTGGTCTGCCAGGAGCCTTTGTGATTAGGAACAATCTTCAAAATGAATTCTATCTTGTAAGCTTGACACTTGATGACATCCCAAATCACAGTTCCATCCACATTGTTTGCAACTCTTGGATTTACCCTGATAGCAAATATCCAAGCGATCGCATCTTCTTCGCCAACAAGGTACGTACGTAAGCTTACATTAAATAATATTTTCAACGCTTCAAAAAATTTACCTCATTATTTATTAACTACTAAGCTGGGCTCGGGCTTCTCTCTGTTGTTCTTTCTTCAAAAAGCATGCGTGCTTTCGTAAAGAGATAGACTTAAGCCTTGTTGGCTCCACGTAGACCTGACATGTCAAGTGGCCCCACTAATGCTAAATAATATTAACGTATCAAAATTTACTTCATTTGAGTTAGTGGAACGTTCAAATTGTCTCTGCTTAATTTGAAAAGTAGTACCGGAATTTTACATATAAAAATAATTTTGTTTACACAATGACAGTTACAAAGTAATATTTATTTTAATTATGTATCTTCTAAAGTATTAATTTATTAAAAATATGGAAATAATATTATATCAAATATGGATAGTTCAAATTAAATTCGGATTGCCAGATTGCTACGTGGTGAAGCCATGTCACCTAGCCGCCCAGGTTGGGTCTCGTATGTCATAAGGGCTTACATGCATGCATGGCTTGGCTTGTGTCTTTTTCTCTCCGAGAAGAACAAACAGAAGCTACCTTCGGTGAAAAATTAAAAAAAATTAGTAAAATGAACCACCAAGTGAAATGTTTGTTCTCTTGAATTTATTTCTTTTTCAACACATATATGGTTGATGAAGGAATTAATGTTATTGCAGGCGTATCTGCCAAGCCAAACACCAGCGCCATTGCGGAAATACAGAGAACAAGAGCTGATTACTCTAAGAGGAGATGGATTCTCAGAATGCAAAGAGTGGGACAGAGTCTACGATTACGCTACTTATAACGATCTCGGCGATCCTGATTCCAACGCAAAGCTAGCTCGTCCAACTCTCGGAGGCTCCGCCGATTATCCTTATCCTCGCAGAGGAAGAACCAGCAGACAACCAAACAAATCTGGTAACTTGATTAACTATATAATTTTGTCATTTTTCTGGGCGTTGTTTTGTTGGCATGTCAAGTATGAGTTGAGTTGACTTGGTAAAAGGAAAAAGTCACGCATCAAATTAAAAAAAAAAGTCCTTTGGATATGTTCTCCTCAGTTATAACTAAGCAGCTAGTATTGGTTTGTTTTTGTTCATAATTTTTTGTTCGTTTGAATATACTTGAATGAACAGATCCGAGCACCGAGAGCAGGCTTCTTTTTCTTGTTGAGAACTTCGACATCTATGTGCCACGAGATGAACGGTTTGGGCACACTAAGTTATCAGACTTCTTGGCGTATTTGCTAAATCTTGGCTCAAGATCTGAGGCCTTTACTGGAATCGGCATTTAGATTGTCAAATGAGTTCAAGGACTTTGATAACGTGCGTGATCTCTATAGTGGTGGCTTGAAGCTGCCACACGACTTGCTCAAGGATTTCAGTGAAAAGTTGCCCATACCGTTGCTCTCAGAACTCTCTTCCGAACTGATGGCGAACAGTTCCTCAGATTTCCAACTCCCTCAATCATCAAAGGTAATTGAGCCTCCTAAGTTTAGATAAGTTAAAAAGACATATATATATATATATATATATATGTATATGTATATGTAGATCAGAAAGGTTAAAGAGTTTACCTCAAAGTCTATGGCCTGGATTGATGTGAATTGGTGCCAAAAATAAAAAAAATAATAATAAATTGTTTTGTTTGGAAGCCATCTCGAATCTTAGAATATTAAGGTATCTTTGAATAATAAGGTATAATATATAAAAAGTCTCGAAAAAAAAGAATATAATAATAAAGGGATGTGAGGGGTATGAAGGCTTGTACGTGGAGATCAGTCCTAATTTACCTAATAAATTATTTGATAAGATAAATGAGCCTCCAAGTAAGATAGAAATCTTGTGCATTTGTAATTGTGAAACAATTAATCTAGGCTTAATTAATTTCTGTCACTTAATTGGTGCAGAAAATGTTTCTGGATGGATGACTGATGAAGAATTTGCAAGAGAGACGCTTGCTGGTGTGAATCCTTGCTTAATCCAATGTCTCCAAGTAAGTTTATTAGAAGATAAAAAACCCTATAAGTTAAATTCCATCTTCAATTGACATAAGCAATGATAAAGTTATGTGCGCTCGCGCTTCATGATTATTTTTTTAAAGTGCAACACTAAGTAAGTTATGATTAGATGTATCGAATTTAAATCTTAAAAGTCAAACGTCATCATTTTCAATTGACATAAGACAAAACAATATTATGTGTTGTGTATGCATGCGTGTGATTCATGTTTTGAAATAAAACTATAGCAAATGATTATATTTATTTTTCTAATAGCACAGCGATGGTATGTTAGATTACAATCTAATTTTAAATCTTAAAAATTAAACTTCATTTTCAATTGACATAAGAAAAAATATTATATGTATACATGTGCTTCATGTTTGTTCAAATTAAAATATATCCAATAATTTATTTCTTTATAGTGCGGCATCATATCATTAACCAAGTCTGATGAAAACATCCACGAATTAATATACCAAGTTTTTAATAAAGAATTGATAATGAATATTTTTAAAAAATGATTTCAATCTCAATCCTTTTAATTACCTTAATCGCCCAACAGAGAATCATATAGTTTGCGATAATTGTCATAATTCTCTTGAAAAATAATTAATTGCAGGAGTTTCCCCAAAAAGCAAGCTAGATGCTAATCTCTACGGTGACCAAACCAGCAAAATTACCAAGGAACAATTGGAGAAAGCATGAACGGATTCACAGTGGATGAGGTAAACGATGATAAATCTTAGAAAATGATATAAACTCTCTCTCTCTCTCTCTCTATATATATATATATATATCTCATGACTTTATATATATAATATATATGTTTCACAGGCACTGTCCACCAGGAGACTGTTCATATTAGACCACCATGACGCATTCATGCTATATCTGAGACGTATAAACAGTGAAACTGGGAATAAGGCTTATGCCACAAGAACAGTCTTCTTCTTGAAAGACGATGGGACCTTGAAGCCATTGGCCATTGAATTAAGTTTACCTCATCCTGATGGAGACCAACATGGTGCTGTTAGTAAGGTGATTCTACCTGCAGACCAAGGTGTCGACGGCACCATTTGGCTCTTGGCGAAAGCTTATGTAACTGTCAACGACTCAGGCTTCCATCAACTTGTTAGCCACTGGTATATAACTTCTGAGAATTAATCACATGAACTCAGTCTTGCATGTATAATTTACTTTAATGATTGTGTTTTGCATCGCAGGCTAAATACTCATGCAGTTATTGAGCCATTCATCATAGCAACGAGCAGGCAATTGAGTGTGCTTCATCCCATTCACAAACTCCTGCATCCACATTTTCGTGACACGATGAACATAAACGCGCTGGCTCGACAAGCCTTGATCAATGCAAGTGGCATTATAGAGTTGTCATTCTTGCCTGGAAAATATGCCATGGAGATGTCTTCTAAGGTCTACAAGAACTGGGTTTTTCCTGACCAAGCCCTACCAGCTAACCTTATTAAAGGTATAATATAATCCAAAAAGTTTCATTTCATTAAGAAACTATATATATACACACTTGGAAAAGGGGAGAAAGCAAATGAGCAAGAACAATACAAAGACACCACATTTAAACTCAAAATCTTGAAGCTCAAATTTATGAGTCCTTCTACCATGTTAATACTAGCTATTAAGCCTAATTTAATCTGATGTGCCACATTACATTTAGACTCCTAATTAATAACATAAAATATATTATTAGCATGTTGATGACACTTCATTTTCTTGAATTCAGAGGAATGGCAGTTGAAGATCCAAGTTGCCCTCATGGGCTTCGTCTGGCAGTGGAGGACTACCCTTTTGCTGTGGATGGATTAGAGATATGGGATGCTATCAAGACATGGGTCCAAGATTATGTTTCTTGCTACTATGAGACTGATGAAACTGTTAAACAAGACTCCGAACTACAAGCTTGGTGGAAAGAACTTGTGGAAGTGGGTCATGGAGATTTGAAAGACAAGCCCTGGTGGCCTAAGATGCAGACACGCAAGGAACTTGTTGAATCTTGCACTATTGTCATATGGACTGCTTCAGCTCTCCATGCAGCTGTGAATTTTGGACAATATCCTTATGGAGGTTATATTCTGAACCGTCCAACACTGAGTAGAAGATTGATTCCTGAAGAAGGAAGTGAAGAATTTGAAGAGCTGAAGAACAACCCAGAAAAAGCTTTCTTGAAGACAATAACACCAAAGATTCAGACCCTCATTGACCTTTCGGTGATTGAGATATTGTCAAGGCACACTTCTGATGAGGTTTATCTGGGGACGAGAGACAGTCCTGACTGGACATCTGATGTGAAGCCATTGGAAGCTTTTAAGAAGTTTGGGAAGAAGCTTTCTGAGATTGAAGAAAAGCTTATTGCGAAGAACAAAGATGAGAAACTGAGGAACAGGGTTGGTGTGGTTAATGTACCTTACACTTTGCTTTATCCTACAAGTGAGGAAGGGCTAACAAGTAGGGGCATTCCAAACAGTATCTCCATTTGAAGATGTTTCATATGAGAATGATTGTGTGTTTGATTGTAATACTTATTTCTGTTTCAAAATGTTCTACTTGTTTCCCAATAAACCGTGCCGTTTGTAATCGGCAAGTGCATTTCCAAATGCTGTAATAGAATTAATAATAACAAGCTTTGTTTATTATTATTATTATTTTGAATTTAGCTTTGTTTTATATTTGAACTGAGATAATACTGCAAAATAATTCTTTATTTCTTTATTAAAACCTAAATATGTGGTAGTAGAATTAAATTACATAGTTCTGACTTTGGAATTTAATTTGGAAAGAGATGAAGTAAGTAATGTATAAATATCACCGTTGAGCGTTTCGATCCTGGACTTGATGTGCGATCATTTAATAACAAAGCAATCTGAAAAACCTACTGGACAAAATACATATATGCAAATATGCTTTGAGGCAGAAATGCAAATATGCCCAAAATATATTCACAAGAAAAGTTATGAACAATAATGATATGCTTTGAGGCATTCAACAAAAGAAAATGTTCAAAATTTTAAATAAAAATGTCTCCTTTTCAGAGTAATTAATATAAAATTGAAAATAACAAATAAAAATATATACCAATTCGGAGCGCACTACCAACAAAAAAATAAATAAATTAAAACCCAGGTGCAATTTAGCTTGTATTATTATTATTATTATTAGAAAAAATATAACTTTAAATTTCTGCATTTTGCTTGAGTTTTGTTATAGGTCTCTATACTTTTTTTTTAATATTTTAGGTCTTTATATTTTTATTTTTTAGTGTTCTAGATTCCTTTATGAACGGTGTTATAGGGACTTAAAATATTTAAGATATTGAAAAATGTATAAAAATTTATAACAAAATTTAAATAAAGTGTAGGAACCCAAATTTAAATAAATAGAGATGTTTATACTCTACTATAAAGACAGCATTTAAAATGTTAAAACTCTTAACTATGTCGTTGGGAAGTTCAAGGCAATTGATAATTATTTTTGAAGACTAATTACTCCTTTCATTTCTAAATATAAAAGAAAATAATTAACTTACACAATTTTAAAAATTTAATTAAATATAATAATTATATTTTAAAATAAAAAAATTAGATTAAATTATCTCTGCAATCAATGAAACAAAATGCTTCTTAAAATTTATGTTTTTGCTTATAAATAAAAGGAGAGGAGGGAAGCCCTCCACTACACTGGAGGTAAATCGAGACAATCCAGATTTATTTAATGGTCCAAATTTAATCTTTTTTAATAAAATAAAAAA
This sequence comes from Prosopis cineraria, assembly GCF_029017545.1. Classification (NCBI taxonomy): domain Eukaryota; kingdom Viridiplantae; phylum Streptophyta; class Magnoliopsida; order Fabales; family Fabaceae; genus Prosopis; species Prosopis cineraria. The sequence goes on along the minus strand of NW_026555343.1, from coordinate 39,335,611 downwards.
TTATATAAACTATAAAAAATTTAATAAATTTTTTTATAAGTTTAAAAAATTCAAATTTAATATATATAATCCAGATATAATATTAAAATTTTATAATTTTTATAAATTAATTATTTAAATATATTTTAGATAGTGCAACTTTAATATTAAAAATGTTTAATTTTTATAAATTAACTATCTAAATATATTCTAGACAATATAGCTTTTATATTAAATTGTTTTTAATATTATATCTAGATCATATATATTAAATTTAGATTGTCTAAACTAATGAAGAGATTTATTAAAATTTTTTATAGTTTATATAATTTTTTATTTATAAAAATAAAATAAAAAATATTAAATTTGGACCATCAAAACCGAATGGTCCAAATTTATCTCCAGCTGCAGTGGAGGGCTTCCCTCCTCCTAAATAAAACCAAAGAGAAACATAGTAATTTTTTCTTATATTCAGAGTAAATTAGTTGTCATCAATTAATTTTATTTTAGAATTTTAACTATTATTGTTCTTAGAGAGAATGATAAGGAGATCTCAAAAAGATTAATTAATTCAAATTAGATCCTGAATGTCAAATTTTAAAAATTTATAATTTAATTTCTCAATTTTGTAATTGCTTTGCAATGAATTTGTAACTTATTTTTTTAAATTTTAAAATAAGTTACAAATTCATCACAATAAAATTATAAAAAAAAAATTGAGTTGCAAAATTTTTAAAATTTAAATTTAAAAACTTAACTTAAATTAATTAATTCTTTTAAGACCTATCTATCATTCTCCGTTGTTCTTATCCTAAAACCCTTTCTTTTTCTATCTTAAAAATAATAATAATATTACTATTACTATTATTACGTAATTTTTAAATGCGGATGAGTCGATTGACCAACCCGCTCGGGGGTCATGGTTTTGACTCAGTGCTCAAACTTTAAGCTCATTGTTTTGGACCCGCTGGCACGTTTGTGTTGACAAGTCAACGTCAGGTGTCAGCAGCCTCGAGGACTAATATTAGTGTTGTATGAGTTTATCACGATTACGTTGATTTTAACCAAAAAGTAGCATTACGTTTTGCCACGTGGCCCATATATATCCTCCACAAGAATGAGAGGTACATACTATTCTTTCCCTCTCATCTCAGTTTATAAATATTTTTGAAGTAATTAATTTGATATTTTATTATTTAATTCATTTTGATAATAATAAATTCAGTTTATAAAGTTTTATTAATGATGATTATTCCAATATTACTCATCATCATTTCAACTTTTAAATAATTTTCCTTCCCTCTCCCTTAAAGGATATTTTTAAAAATTTAAAAAATTATTAAAATTATAAAGTGTAATTAATAAATTTCATAACATGTGTAATTATCTATATATACACATGTATGTATGTATATTATGTCATATCAAATTCGGATAGATAGAATATTTCTTAGTCATTGTTTTCTTAGCCAGAATTTATCGCCCAATCATAGCTTCATACGTTGTTTAAATTTGCTTGAATAGTTATCAGTTTTAATTAATGTGTTGAATTACCATAAAAAAATAATAATAAGGTGTTTATAGTATGTATCACAATTAAAATTCTCTTGATCATAAGTTTATTTTGACACGATAGATGTTCATCATCCTTATTAATTTAACATCAACAAGAAGCATTTACTGTACTATTATCGATATTTAATTGTATATTTACTAATCAACGAGAGAAGCAATAGTAATAGTTTTACAGGCATATAAAATATTTTCTTGTGTTTCACATTAATGTATTACGATTTAATTGCATCATAGGTTGAGAAATAAATTGTATTTGTCTCCTTCAATTTAATTGGCAAGCTTTTATTATATATATATATATATATATAAATTAAATGTTCGCCATCAGATGTACACCGCAATTGCACAAGTTGTGATAAACAATAAAATGATAGAGAAGAATTGTCTAATAAAGATTCGTATGAAAAGCAATCAAACGTTGGACATTTCATATTTGACTAATTAATTTGAACAAATCAAAACGAAGGCCATTTTCATTTCTTAAACACAATAATATATAATCAATTTGTGCTAGGCTAGGACCAATTTTACGTATAAGTTTAAGAGCTCTCTCTAGCACCAACTAAGATATCTAATTCAATTAATTAATCTCATAATAATGTCCTATGAATTTCAGCTAGACATGATTTGTTTTAACAAAATAACCCATCAATTAGTTGCAAAACTTCAAGCTAATGAAGTGACAAAAGAAAAGAAGAAAAGAAACAAAACTGAAAAGATTGAAACCCAATTCTCTAATTTGAATACAAAAGGAGCAATCTTTTTGAAGATTTAAAATTGCTTATTATACTTTTATTCAAAACTTCAAGATTGAATTTATCAATCTTTTTACTTTATTATTAATTGCTAGTATATATAATTTTATTTGATGTGAAATTTTTCATACCGATTTAAATTCACTCACGTTTCTGGGACATTTTAACATATATAATGATGAGATATTGACATATCAAAATGTTGATATATTGATTTTAAAGTAATTTAATTTTTAAATACTACATTAGAATGACGAGGATAATGTCAAGTCACAAGAAGACAAAAATAATTAATTATATTATTTTCAAATCAGACAAGAATGCTCAAGATAAGGGCAAGTTTACTTTATATTTTTTAAAAATTATAAATATTAAACTTTCATTTTGCAAGTGAGGCAAGTGAGAGTCATTGAAAACCCCATATCCATATCGAGCTTCGTCTGTATAAATACCCTCCATGCTTTCCTCTTCTTCCCCGTAAAAAAGCTTTATTCTGTGAGGCCTATATATATAGTGTATATATAGTTTCCACTCTCTCTCTCTCTCTCTCTCTCTCTCTCTCTATATATATATATGGCGGGTGAAGAAAAGTACTTCACGATCAAAGGGACCTTGGTCATCATCAACCTTAACGTCACTGCAGATTCTCAGTCCTTCACTATTGAGTTGATCAGTAGTGGTTCCAACCCAATACTTTCTGGTTCGTTCTTTCTCTCATATACCTTTTTCATATAAATTACATTTTGCTACACACACACACACCCCCTCTAAAAGTTCGGGTTCCTTCTTTTATATATATATATATATATATATGACAACTTTCAAAGCTTTTTTATTTGCAATATATATTTAGTGTGTGTGTGTGTACATTCTCAAAGCAAATTGCAACTTCTTTCATTGACACATTTTAGATCACAATCTAAGGCAAAATTGCCATCATGTACCCTTGTAAACTCTATAAACTATAGATGTGACTTATATTTGCAATATAAGTCACATTATTCGTGGATTCTGACCAATACAACTTTTTTGTTTGTATACATGTGTGTGTTTGTGTTACCTACGTAATTACTGTTGGAATTCTTTGGAGTAATAATATTTTATTTGCAAGCACAAAATATAAAAATGGGAAATGAACTATCACATTTGCGCTATCTTCACCTGGTCTTTGTTCTTTGTTTTTTTTTAAAATGAATAGTCACCAGTAATAAAATAAAGGGATAATTACTTTAAGGTCCAGTTGAGACAATTAATTATTCGCTAGTTTATTAACAACTGAGCTTACAAGAATGATACCATGATGTGTTGTTATTTAAGCTCAGTTGTTAATAGATTTGAGAATACTTAATTATCTTGAGTGAGATTTGTGTGTAATTCTCCCTAAAATAAACCCTTTAATCACAGCCAATTTGATTGCAATAATGGAATATAGAGATAAAAATAGAATGACTAAAATGTGGAGGGGAGATAAGTCCAACATGCATGTTCATGAGAGAGGAAGGATATTTTAATTCATGAAATTGAGAGTTATGATCTATTAGTTTGGCGTTTGTGGAGGGTATAGTAATTTTCACATTTAAATATGTGATATTCTGTTTTATTATGCTTGTTAGGACAAGAAGGATACTTTAATTCATGTCGTTCTTATTTCTTTAATGTATTTTATTCTCATCATTTCTAAGAACTAAACGGCTCCTTAGAGTGAAATACGTTAATTGCAGTATTACCCATCTTATATTTTTCTGGTGTCTTTTTAATTTTTTATGCAATCGTAACAACGCAATTGTTAGAATTTTTATAGATACACGTAGCCTTGGTTGATTAATGTTGGAACTTTGAGCTGCTATGATATTTTTTTTTTCTGGTGAAATTACAATATTTTATTTGCAAACACGAAATTTAGAATTGGGAGATGGCTTGTCTCATCTTCAAATTGCTTACGTGCATCTCCTCCTTTTTCTTTTCTTGTGTTTTTTTTAGCCAAAAGTCACTAACGATAAAATAGAGATCTTATAAAGTCATGTTCAACTGTGTAGTTTTCCTTTGTTTTTTTCTCATTCCTTTTTCTTAATTTTTTCTGTCACGAGAAATAAAAAGAAAGAAAAAACTGCATATGTATGACTCTCAGAAGGGTATATGTTATTACGAGTAACTTTTATTTTATTTCAAAAAAAGAGGTAAGCGATGAGGTATTCATAATTATTGAAATGCGCACATGACCCAACCATTCCCTTAAAAAATGATGTGCTGGACAAATTAAGAACCAATTAAAAAAAAAACCTTAAAACATCTAGGTTTAAAACTATTTTATATTTTATATTTTTCTCTGGAAAAAATAATATTTTATATTTACCCCCTAACTAATTAACGAGAATATTGATGCACCAAATATTCATTCATTTATTTATTTTGGTTGCAGAGAGTGGAATGTTGAAAGTAGAAAATTCTGCATCTTCTGAAGGTATTAAACAAGAAGATGGAGCTTCAACTTATATTGTTTATTTCAATTGGAGACACGAGATGGGAATTCCAGGAGCCTTTATTATGAGGAACCTTCACCCCACTGATCAGTTCTTCCTTGTGAGTTTCACCATTGAAATCCCAAATCATTCTGCTCCAATAGACTTTGTTTGCAGATCTTGGGTTTACCCTGATACCAAATATAAAAGCCCTCGCATTTTCTTCGTCAACAAGGTAATCAACTATTAATTCCACAATTAACTATAATTTATTTATTTAATTAGCTTATCATATGTAATAAGGACAAGAGTTCAAATCGTCGGATTGGAAGAGTTACATCCAATTTGATTCGGCAATACTTGAATTTGACGTAGTGGTACTGAATATCACACACACACATGACTATACAAATAAATTAGTTAGCAATAGCATGCTACATATAAGGATGGGAAAAAAATAATTCATAGAATTGTATATATTATGTTTGTATAGCCATTTCTGCCAAGTGAGACACCAGAGGGATTGCTCCCTTATAGAAAACAGGAGCTGGAAGCAATAAGAGGAGACGGAACTGGAGAAAGAAAGGAATGGGATAGAATATATGATTATGCTACGTACAATGATTTGGGTAATATTGATAAAAGTGAGGATCTTGCTCGTCCAGTTCTTGGAGGATCCACTCAATATCCCTACCCTCGTAGGGTTAGAACTGGAAGGCCCCCATCAAATAAAGGTAATTGAGAAGACTTTATCCATATAATTTATTAAATATAAGGGAAAATATGACTTTTGTCTCTGAACTTGGTTTCAATTATCAATTCAGTTCCTGAATTTTGATTCAAAACAATTCAATATATAATTCTTATAATTTTTTTGATTCAAAACAACTCATTTTTTTTACTCACATTACAACTCAGTCCTGTAAAAATTAAGTTGTTTTAAGTTAAATTCAGTTCAAAACTAAATGGATAATTGAGAGAAAATTTAGAAATTAGAATTTATACCTGAATATTAATTTCAGTTATATGTGTGATTCATTAATTATCATTTGCTTGTGTTAATTAATTACCAACATGTTTATTGGGCAGATCCTAACAGTGAGAGCAGACTTGGTGACGATCAAGCATTTACGATCTATGTTCCAAGAGATGATCGATTTGGAAACCAGAAGCTGTTTGAGTTTGTGCAATATTTTCCCAAATCTTCAATGAACCTTGTGAAGTCATATCTCTTAAAGGAATTGGAATCTAAGGAGAAAGAGTTTGGGAGCTTTAAGAGTGTTTTTGAAGTGCTCTATGAAAATGGCTTCACATTTAATGTGCCCAAACTGTTGCTTGACACTATTGCTCAAAGACTCCCAATTCCAGAGCCACCAGCTGATGGCAACCTCTTATTAAAATTTCCAATTCCTACTGTCATTCAAGGTATAATTTAGAACAAGTTCATCAGGGATCAAAAGTAATATTTTCCCTTAATATTGAATAAATTATATGAACCAACCTCTTATTATATTGGAATATTAATTTTATCATTAATTATTTTTGTCGATTTCTTCATTAGGAGACACACACAGGCACACACACACAGTTTTTTCAATCCAAGTTTTACCAGTATAATTTTTTACATCAATTTTAAGATCCAGTCACGGATTCCGGTGTTGTTTGAAGAAAAATATATACGAAACATCCCACTTATTTTATAATGAGTTTTAATAGAATTAGACAAGTGTCTGCTATACTGTACAACTGGTATATTAAATGATGCCGGTGAGTTTGCCATTATCAATTATATATATAAACATGAGGCTTGGTAAGAACATATGAATCGTTGACCCAAAGAAAAAAAAAGACAAAACACGTGTATCGTAATACCCACATATATATCCTCTAAAATTTTTTTAACATAGCTAGTGAGAAAACATTTCTTTTAAATTTTTCTAACCATTATTAAGTCTATTATGTGGAGCAGATAATTTAGATGGGTGGATGACTGATGAAGAATTTACACGAGAAATGCTTGCGGGTGTGAATCCAGGTTTAATCCGCCTTCTCGAGGTAAGGAAAAGTGATCAAAGTTAAATTAACAAATATATATTTGAGAGAATGACAAAAAAGTCTCAAAAGCACTAATTAACTAAATTTAGGTTTTAAGTGTCAAATTTTAAGAATTTACAAATTCAATTTTTAATTTTGTAACTTTGTTATGATTAATTTGTAACTTATGTTCTAAATTTTGATAGGAAAAATAAATTTATTTATTTTTCAATCATGTTAAAATTTAAAAAAAATTATAAATTAATCATAATGAAATTGTAAAATTAAGAATTGAACTTGTAAATTCTCGGAGTTTGGCATTTGAGGCCTATGTTGAATTAATCTAGTGCTTTTGGACCTCTCTATCATTCTCCCTATATATTTACCTTTCATCTTGAAGTCTTCTTTTGCTGTCTTTGATTATTTATAACTGGATCATTTGAAAGATGCTAGCATCAATTTGTGTGATTTTAATTACTAACCTCATAATTTTCTTAAATTAATTGCAGGTGTTCCCCATAGAATGCACACTAGATCGTAACATTTATGGTGATCATTCCAGTATGATAACACGTGAACACCTGGAGAAAAATATGCAAGGATGCACAATAGAAGAGGTGAAGAAAGCAATTTTTGTCTTCTACGTCAAAATATTATATAAAATTCTCGCACGCACGCACTGCATAGCACTTGTATGTTTAATATCACTTGTAAACAAAGACCATACATGTATATGTTGCACGCAGGCACTTAATTGCAAGAGATTTTTCATATTGGATCACTATGATGCATTCATGCCATATCTGAGGAAGATAAATGAGAGTTCCACCAGAAAGGCTTATGCAAGCAGGACAGTCCTTTTCCTCCAAAACGATGGCACTTTGAAGCCACTGGCTATTGAGCTGAGTTTGCCTCACCCTGATGGAGATCAATTTGGTGCTGTGAGTAAAGTGTACTTGCCTGAATCCGAAGGTGTTGAGGCCGCCCTTTGGCAATTGGCTAAAGCTTATGTTGTTGTAAATGACTCAGGCTATCATCAACTTGTTAGTCACTGGTAAATACTATTTTTTCTTTTACACTAGGCATTAAGTATGCAGATTTTGAAACCATTATCCATTGTGATTAATATCTCTAATTATTTGTTGCTTTGTTTTGCTCCTTGGGTTTCACAGGCTAAATACTCATGCTGTGATGGAGCCATTTGTTATAGCTACACATCGATGTCTCAGTGCACTTCACCCAATTCACAAACTTGTTCACCCTCATTTCCATGACACCTTGTTTATCAATGCACTTGCTCGCCAAAACTTAATCTCTGCTGATGGAACCATAGAGACCGCATTCTTGCCCGCAAAATATTCCATGGAGATGTCCTCCGTGGTCTACGAGAATTGGAACTTTCTTGAGCAAGCATTGCCTGCTGATCTCATCAAGAGGTAAATTTAAATATATTGACAAATAAGGATAATGACATGGATGACTTGTTCTAACATTCATTTATATATATATATATTATTCAGAGGAATGGCAACTGAGGATAAAGATTCACCTCATGGGCTTTGCCTGGTGATAAAGGACTACCCTTATGCTGCTGATGGACTAGACATATGGGATGCTATTAACAAATGGGTTTGTGACTATGTCTTCTTATATTATAATACAGATCATGCTATAAAGCATGACACTGAGCTTCAAGCTTGGTGGAAAGAGGTAGTCCAAGTGGGTCATGCTGACTTAAAGGATAAGCCATGGTGGCCTAAGATGGAGACACGTGAAGAGCTTATTGAATCTTGCACCATTATCATATGGATAGCTTCAGCTCTTCATGCAGCTGTGAACTTTGGACAATTTCCTTATGGAGGTTATATCCTAAATCGACCAACTCTTAGCAGAAGATTGATACCTGAAAAGGGAACTGCAGAATATGAAGAGCTTAAGAAGAACCCAGAACAGAGTTTCTTGAAAACAATCACACCAAAGTTTGAGACTCTTCTTGATCTCTCAATCATAGAGATTTTGTCTGGGCATACTAGTGATGAAGTCTATTTGGGAACGACGAGTAATCCTACTTGGACATCTGACGAAATGGCCTTGGAGTCTTTTAATGCATTTGGAAAGAAGCTGAAAGAGATAGAGGAAACAATTGAAAAGAGAAACAAAGATCCTGAATTGTTGAACCGGGTTGGGCCGGTGAACGTGCCATACACTCTTCTTTATCCTTCCAGTGAACCGGGGATGACAGGCAAGGGAATTCCCAACAGTATCTCCATATGATATGAGAAATTTGCTTGTGGGATTTTCAATTTCTGTGAGAATTGTTGGAGCTATTGTTAAATTATTATCACGTTCTTGTTTGCAAAAAAAATAAGAGGAGTCCTTTATGCTAGGCTCCAGTAGTTATTGTTTTTCTCATGATGAATAAGACAATCAGGTCGTTGGACTTGTGAACCAAATATTTCAATTCCAATATCAATTAGTTCAGCTTCTGGTTTTTTATATGCTAGCTTCATTTATGTCCTGATTAATGCAACTGATTTTTAAATTTTGTAGTGAATGAGAAAATATATCTAGCTTTATACAGTAGGTGCTTCGGTTGTCTTTCACTATCTATTCACCATTATTTTATGAAGAGGAGGACGACCAAAATATACTGTGATGATACAAGAAAATGGTGAAGATAGTGCTACAGTGAGGACTTTTATTGTATTGTAGGTAAAATTGACTTTTGATCATATAAGCCTCTAATGAGAATTTCTCTGCATCAATTAAGTCACTAGACTCTCATTTTTCCTTTCTTCTGATCAACAAGTAAATAAGTTAGAAGTCTAAAGGGCCAAATACACAGAGGACCCCTTTTATTTTTGGCAAACAAGAACATTATTCAAACGAACAAACAACAATCTCAACACTTGACATTCCAAGTCTCATACATAGTTAAAGGAGTCCCAGTCAACAACTTCATATAGAGTACTGTTTGGTATTCCTCTGCCTGGTAGTCCTGTGTCATTGCTAGGATAGAGCAGACTGCATGTAAGGCATCATCACCGGCCCAGCCCTATTTTTCAAAGTCTCATCGTTGTTTCTCCTCATCAATGTCTCCTCAATCTCTGCCAATCTATTTCGAAACTTCTCAAAAGCCTCTAAGGGCTTGGCATCACAAGTTCAGTCAAGATTGTCCTTTTTCCAAGGTATATTTCATAAGTGGTATGCCACGACAACATCTCTACAATGGAAAGATTAAGCAGAGTCTCAAACTCTGGTGTGATTGTTTTCAAGAAAGCTAGTTGTGGATTCTTTTCCATCTCTCCATGTTCTGGAGTTCTGTCCTCAACTATTAACTTCTATGTACTGAGAGTTGGCTGGTTTAACTTATAACTTCCATAATGATATTGTCCAAAATTGACAGCTACATGGATATGGAGGTTGAACGAGTCATATCATGCCCATCAAAGATTACAAGTAAGAGGTTAGGAGTATGAGCTCATGCTGCTTTAGCAGTATGGAGAGAGAACAGATAGTTAAACAAGCGAGAGAGGTAGATATTGAATGCAACTTAAAGATCTTGATGGATTCTTTTTTCACTTTTCAATTTCATTTTGTTTCCATATTTTTGGGTGAGCAGTGTTCAAAAGTTTAGATTTTTCCATCTTTTTGCTTGGCTTTTTTTTTTTTTTTGGCTGAATGGATTAAGTAGGGTTGATCCATTTGATCTAGGCCTAGATAATATGTTTTTTTTTTCTTTTAAAAAAACTATCTTATATTTACCCCAAAATGAATATTAGTTTTACATCTTAACCAGGGAAATTTTTTCTTCCAGAGAAAGTTCAAAGAAAATTATAAATTGAATGATTTCTTAGGTTATTTTGATCCTTTAAACTAGATTTCCTTTTTTTTTTCCGTAATATTATTTTCCCTTTATATATATAAAGATTACATATAATTAATTTTTTTTTATTCTCGGTTTTTTCGGCTGCAACTATCCATGTATACCTTTTCTAGTAACCGATCCAATCCATAGCTTAGAGAAAACTCATACGCATCACATTTAGATTTGTGTTTCCTTTTACAATAGATAAAGCCAGTTGCAAATTTGAGACAACTGGACGAATTTGCAAACTATTAAATACAAAAGTTGGGAGATAAATTTGTAATTTCATTGTCTTGAATTTTTGGCTCACTTTTCCAATTTTAAAAGGGAACGTAAATCTCAATACTTAAATTTAAAAAATAACGTATCATTATTTGAATACTTTCATGAATTTATAAATTTGTCTTCTAAATTTGTGATATTATATAGTTAAACTTGTAACTTGTTTTTTTAATTGTAAAATTGAAAACAAATTGTTTTATATAAAAATATACTAAATAAAGATATAAAGAACTTACTTTACATTTTAAAATTTATTGAGTGTCATCATGCGTAAATATTATTCATGAACAACAAAATATTTTCAGTCATCAAACATATCCTAACAAACTTTTCATTCATTATGACAGAATCGCCTCAACGGTTATATTTGATTAATATTGGGAGTGTGAAAGTGGATCAACGTTAAAAAAGATTGACTTTGTTTCTCATTGAATTAAATCGTCAGTTCGTCACTCACCTTCAACTGTCTTTCTCTCTCTCTAGTTAAAGTTAAGCCTTTTATAATCCATTCTGTTGAACTGCTAATTTAACAGTGAAATAAAAAATATTATACATGTGTATATACATTATAACACCTGTATAAAAAATAGTGTTAAATAAATTATAAAAAAGTAAACACAACATGCTAACAAATATTGCATAAACATAATTAAAAAGTATTTAATAATCAATATTTTAATTTAATTCCTTTTAACGATTTTTACTTTAAAAATAATAATCAAATCATAATATAAATGTTTTTTTGGCTATAATTATGGGATTCAAACCCCACAATTAACTCAATCGTCCATCGTGATTAAAATACGAAATCCCATGGTATGATGAGAAAAACTGAAAATCCAAAACTCATAATTGCATCCATATTTTTTAAAAAAGAATTAATTAAAAATTTATTAAAAGCGTATCTCATACCCATCTTCCATTTTAGTGCCGACTCTGAGTCTTTTTTTTCTCTCGAGTTTCCATTTTCTTGATCCAAACTCGAGGGTTCATTTTCTTCTATCGACTGGTTCATCTGTTGCCTTCGCCTCTTGTTTTTCTTTCTTCAGTAGCTCTTCGGACAGCTCGTATTCATCCCTTCGCCATGCTTTCATTTTAATAATAGCCCTCGCGCCTGATAGGGCTTTCTATTTCATCAGGACGGCTTCTCCTCCAATGAGCTCATCGCCCCTTTCTATCCCTTGAGTGACGTTGAAGTCATAATTCTCTTATTAAAAGAAAATAAGGAATCTCTCTGACAAAGGCAACGGCTGGGAAAGAAAAATCCCTTATCATTTCTTGCTTCCATTATCCTTCCCACGGATGAAAGATGACGATCGATCAAGATTGGAGAGGAGATTGAAGGTATACGCTTATTATTATTAGTTTTTTCTCATACCATTTTTCTGAATCTAGACATTTTAGTTATGTTTCTGGTTTGATTTCGGAACCAGGTTATGAATTGGTGAAATCAACAAAACGCCATCAAAAGATGGCGATGGCGAGGCAGATCGAGGCGAACCATTGCGTGGCTTCTCCAGTCTCGTAGACTGTTGTGGGTCAAGACTCCTACCCCGAGGTTAGAGGCTTATTTATTCCCTTCTATCCATGGTACTTTGCTTCATTTTCTTCTTCTTCTTCTTCTTTTTAGCAAGGAAACGGTGCTTTTATTTTCCAATAGGATTAAATTATGCATTTTTAATTGCTACTGGCATTGCATGTTTGTTTCAAATTAATTTTTCTGCAAATAATGTCTGAAATACTCTGTATTTTGATTTCATACCGCATCCTCTGTTTAACTAATGTAGTTCTTAGCCCCTTACCATCTCTGTAGGATTCCATTCTGTCCCATTGACATTCGCATACATTTTCTATCCAACATTCTGTTATGTTTTCAAAAGTTTTTTATGTTTTATATTTTTCTTCATATCTATCTCAATTTTTAAACAAAGTCATCCTTTATGAATAATGTTAATGTTAAAAATATATTCATTAAAAAAGTATTATATTTCTAAACATTTACTATATTTTCTTTTGAAAAATACATTTTGATGTGAGACTTGAGGAAATAATCATGCACACATTAATTAGTGTGTGTGTGTAACTTATTGCATTCTTTTTCATTTTTTGTGTTTTTATTAATTTTTTTCTTACATTTTAAAGCATTTTTAATATAAGCACATCATATTAATCTTTGCACCTCCTAATATATATGTGTGTGTGTGTATATATATATATATTATGTTTGAACTTTTTTTATTTGTATTAAATATATCTTCGAAAAGTGCTGCATTTCCTAGATCTTTCTCAAGCTTTAAATAAAAATCGTCTTTTATTTTCTTTTTTAAAAATATTTTGAATGTAAGCACACCACGCATGCATACCATATCTAACTCATTGTATTCTATCTCTTCCTTTACACGTTTTTTTTTGGTTTACTTTTTTTACATTTTAAAATTTTTTTAAATATAAGCGCATCTTTTTATCTTTTCACTTCTTATTATTTATCTATATTTTTTGTTTAAACTTAATTTTTTTATTTAGCTTAAATATGTTCTCAATTTTTAAATTAAGGTTGTCTTTTAATTTTTTAAAATAATTTTTTCATGTATAATTTTGATGAAACTACCATTCACACAAACTCATTACATTCTCTCCTTTTTCATCCTACATTTTGTTGATTTTTTAAATTCATTTGAAAGTTTTTTTTTTAAATACAAGGGCATATTTTAATCTTGGCTCTTCCTAATTTATGTATATATTTGTTTTAAACTTGATTTTTTATTTAGCTTCAATGTGTTTTTTTTTTGAAAAATGCTTATTTCTTTACATTTTTATTGATATTGTTCTGAAATTTTAAATATTATTCATCATTTATGAAAATGTTAATCTTATATTCTTAAAAAAATGTATCATGTTATCAAGCATTTAAAGTAATTTAAAAAAAATATATTTTTGTTTTTTGATGTGGGGCTTGAGTGAACTGCACACACTGCATATATAATTTATTACATTCTTTCTCTTTTTTTTTCCTTGTTCTTTTTCTTGATTTGTTCCTTACATTTTAAATTTTTTTAAATAAAAGCACATTTTTTAATATTTGCACTTCCTATTATTTTATTTCTATTTTTTTATCCATACTTGAATTTTTTTAGGCTTAAACATGCCTTCAAAAAGTGCTTAGTACTTTATATTTATCTTGATGTCTTTCTTACTTTTTAAATAAAAGTCATTTCATGTTCTTAAAGAAATATTTTTGATGTGGGACTATTTGAAACCTCCCCTCATTCTTTTTGTTGTTTTTTTCATTTAAGAATTTTTAAAAATATGAGCATATCTTTTTAATTTTTCACTTCCCATTCTTTATCGATTGTTTGTTTTAAACCTGATAATTTATTTAGTTTAAATATGTCTTCGAAAAAACGCTTATTGCTTTATATTTTTACTGATATCTTTATTAATTTTTAAATAAAATTCATCATATATGAAAAATATGACTGTTCACCTTATATTCATAAAGTATTTTCTTTAAAAATAAATGTTTTATGAGGGATTTGAGGAAACATGCATGCACTCATGGAATATAAAACTTAGTGCATTCTTTCTCTTTTTTCGTTGATTTTTTTCTAATATTTTAAAGCTTTTTTAAATAAAAGCGCATCCTTTAAAGCTGATTTTTTTTTTTTACCCTTTTCTTCTAGCTGATTTTTTTGCTTACATTTTAAAGATTTTTGCAAATATAATCACATTTTTTAATCTGTGCACTTCCTGTTATTTATCCCTATTTTTTTGTCTATATATATATTTTTTATTTAGCTAGTAAATGCTTTCAAATAGCGCTTAAATGATTTATCTTATATCTTTCCCAATTTTTTTTAAAAAAGTCTTATCATTTTCTTGAAAAAAAGTTTTATTCATGTATAACTTATTGCATTCTTTCTTTCTCTCTCTTTTTATTGATTTTTTTTACTTTTTAAATTTTTTTTGGAAAATTATAAGCACATTTTCCTGTTATTTGTCTTCAAAGAGTGGTTAACGATATTTATCTTTCTTAGTTTTTTTTTAATAAAAGTCATCTTTTATTTTCTTTAAAATAATATATTTTCAATGTGAGAGTTGATGAAACTACCATGGACACATACTATATATAATTCATTGCATTCTTTGTTTCTTTTTTAATTCTCGTGCTTTTTGTGGATTTTTTTTTACATTTTAAAGTTTTCTTAAATATAAGCATATCTTTTTAATCTTGAACTTCCTATTATTTTTTAATATTTTTTTTAAATTTGATTTTTTTTAGCTTAAATATGTCTTCCAAAAAGTGCTTATATCTTTCTCAATTTTTAAATTAAAGTCATCTTTTATTATTATTTTTTTAAATTAAACTTTTGATGTATGACTTGATGAAACCACCGAGTATACATACTCATTACATTCTCTCTCTTTTTCCCTCCTGCATTTTGTTTTATTTTTTAATTTATTTTAAAGTTATTTTTAAATATAATCACATCTTTTAATTGTTATACTTGCTATTATTGATATATATATATTTTGTTTAAACTCTTTATTTAGCTTCAGTATGTCTTCAAAAAAAATGCTTATTGTTTTACATTTTAAATTCATCAGTTATGAAAATGTTAATCTTATATTCTTTTTCTTAAAAAAGAATGTATCATATTATCAAGCATTTAAAGGATTTTCTTTAAAAATATATATTTTTGTTGTGTTGCTTGAGGAAACAGGAATGCACGCACTGCATTTATAACTCATTGCATTCTTTCTGTTTTCTTTTCCCTTGTTCTTTTTCTTCATTTTTCCTTATATTTGAAAGCTTTTTTATTTTAATATAAGAACATCTTTTTAATCTTTACACTTCCTATTACTTATTTCTATTTTTTTTGTCTATACTTGATTGGTTTTTATTTAACTTAAAGATGTCTTGACAATATATTTATGTTGATATTTTTTCAATTTTTGAATTGAAGTCATCTCTTTTTCTTAAAAAAAAATATTTTTTTTGTGAGACTATTTGAACCGTCCATGCTCATACCTCATTTATAACTCATTGCATTTTTTTTCTCATTCGTTTTGTTGACTGTTTTCATTTATTTTAAAGTTTTTTTAATATAAGAATATCTTTTTAAATTTTTCACCTTCTATTCTTTATCTGTATTTTTGTTTTAAACTTGGTTTTTTTTATTTAGTGTAAATATGGCTTTAAAAAATGCTTATTGCTTTATATTTTTACTATTATCTTTATTAATTTTTGAATAAAATTCATCATTTATGAAAAATGTTAATTTTAATCTTATATTCATAAAAATGTACCATATTATCAAACATTTAAAGGATTTTCTTTAAAAATATATATTTTTGATGTGGTACTTGAGAAAACAAGAATGCACACATTACATTTATAACTCATTGCATTCTCTCTCTCTTTTTCCCTTGTTCTTTTTCTTCATTTTACCTTATATTTGAAAGTTTTTATTTATTTTAACATAAGCACATCTTTTTAATCTTTGTACTTTCTATTATTTATTTCTATTTTTTTGTCTTTACTTGATTGGTTTTTATTTAACTTAAAGATGTCTTCAAAATATATTTATGTTGATATCTTTTTCAAATTTTGAATTGAAGTCATCTCATGTTCTAATTTTTTTTTTATGTGGGATTATTTGAAACGTCCATGTCACGCCTCATTTATAACTCGTTGCATTATTTTTTTTATCATTCTTTTTCTTGACTTTTTTAAATTTATTTTAAAGTTTTTTTAAATATAAGAACATCTTTTTAATTTTTTTCACTTCCTATTCTTTATCTGTAATTTTGTTTTAAACTTGGTTTTTTTATTTAGCTTAATATATCTTCAAAAAATGCTTATTGCTTTATATTTTACTCTTATCTTTATTAATTTTTGAATAAAATTCATCATTTATAAAAAATGTTGATGTTAATCTTATATTCATAAAAATCTATCATATTATCATGCATTTAAAGTATTTTCTTTAAAAATAAATGCATTATGAGGGACTCTCGGAAACATGCATGCACACAGCATATAAAACTCATTGCATTCTTTTCTTTTTACCCTTATTTTTGTTGATTTTTTTCTAACATTTTTTAACCATTTTTTAATATAAGGCCATCTTTTTAACGTTTGGACTTTTAATTATTTATCTATATTTTTAATTTGAACATGATTTTTTAAATTTGATTAAATATGCCTTCAAAAATGCTGAGTGCTTTATATTTTTCTTGGTCCTTTTTTCAATTTTTAAATAAAACCATCTTTTATTTTCTTTAAAAAATAATTTTTTGAGGTTCAACTTGATGAAGCCACGATGCACGCACCTCATATAGAACTCATTTCATTCTTTCTCTTCTTTTCCTCCTACTTTTTATTGATTTTTTTTTACTTATATTTTAAAGATATGAGCACATCATTTAATCTTTGTACTTTCTATTACTTCTCTCTATTTTTTCTCAATTTTTTTATTTTTTTATTTATCTTCATTTTGTTTTGAAAAAAGCTTACTGCTTTACATTTTTGTTGATATCTTTCTCAATTTTTAAATAAAAGTCATCTCAATTTCTTTTGAAAAAAATGTTTTGATGTGGGACTTGTTGAAACCTCCATGTACAAATACCATTTATAACTCATTGCATCTTTTCTTTCTGTTTTTTTTTTTGTCTCTCTTTCTATTTCTTGATTGTTTTTATTCATTTTAACGTTTTTTTTAATAATATAAGCAAATCTTTGTAATCTTTTCACTTCCTAATCTTTATCTATATTTTTTTTAAACCTTATTTTTTATTTATCTTAATTATATCTTCAAAAAATGCGTTTTGCTTTATATCATTATTTTTATTATTTTTCTCAATTTTCAAATAAAATTCATCATTTGTGATCAATGTTAATCATATATTCATAAAAATGTATCATTATCAAGCATCCAAAGTATTATTTTCTTTAAAAATAAGTATTTTTTATTTATTTTTGTCACATCCTTTTAATCTTTATACTTTGTATTATTTATCTTTATATTTTGGCTATACTTGAATTTTTTATTTAGCTTTAGTATTTCTTCAAAAAATGCTTAATGCTTTATATTTTTCATGATAGCTTTCTAAATTTTAAATAATAGTCATATATTATTTTTTCAAAAAATATATTTTTGATGTGGGATTTGATGAAACTATCTTACGCACACACTATATATGTAATTACATTTTCTCTGTTTTTCCTCCTGTGTTCTTTTTCTTTCTTTTTAACATTTTTTAATTATAAGCACATCTTTTAATTTTTGCACTTCCTATTACATATCTGTATATATTGTTTTAACATAATTTTTGTTTATTTACCTTAATATGCTTTCAAAAAAATGCTTCTTTAAATTTCTATTTGTATCTTTCTCAATTTTTAAATAGAATTCATCAGTTATGAAGAATGTTAATCACATCTTCTTAAAATAATATATGTTTTTATCAAGCATTTAAGGTATTTTCTTAAAATATATATTTTTTGATGTTGGGCTTGAGGAAAGAAACATGCACACTCAGCATATATCTCTCTATTTTTTCTCTTTTTTCCTTGTTCTTTTAGTTAATTTTTTTTGTTTACATTTTAAAGCTTTTTATAAATATAAGCACATTTTTTTAATCTGTGTGCTTCTTATTACTATCTCTCTCTCTTTTTTTGTCTATACTTGATTTTTTTTATTTAGGAAGAACATGTTTTCAAAAAGGGCTTAATGATTTATATTTATCTTTATATCTTTCCCATTTTTTTAATAAAAGTCATCTCATTTTCTTTAAAAAAATATATTTTTAATTTTATTTGGGGCTCCTTGAAACCACCATTTACACATACATATCTAACTCATTACATTCTTTCTTTCTTTTTTCCTCCCTTTTTTTTTTGAATTTTTTTCTTACGTTTTAAAGCTTATTTTAATTATAATCACATCTTCCTATTATTTGTTTTGATGAAATGCTGAATGATTTATATTTATTTTGACATCTTTCTTAGTTTTTAAATGAAAGTCATCTTTTATTTTCTTTAAAATAATATATTTTCGTTTTGAGAGTTTATGAAACCAACATGGACACACTATATATAACTCATTGCGTTGTTTCTCTATTTTTCCTATTGCTTTTTGTTTTTTTACATTTTAATTTTTTTAAAAATCTAAGCACATCTTTTTAATGTTTGGACTTCCAATTATTTATCTTTTTTTTTGTTTAAACATGATTTTTTTCATTTAGATTAAGTATGTCTTTGAAAAGTGCTTAATACTTCATATTTTTCTTGATTCCTTCTTCAATTTTTAAATAAAAGGCTTCTGTTATTTTCTTTAAAAAATAGATTTTTTATTCCAGACATGATGAAACTACCATGCACATACCCAATATAGAAATCATTGCATTCTTTCTCTTTTTTCCCCATTCTGTTTCTTAAATGTTTTGGTTCATCTTAAAGTTTTTCTTTTCTTTGGTAATATAAGCACATCTTTTTAAACTTTTCACTTCCCATTCTTTATCTATATTTTTTGCTTAAATTTAATTTTTTATTTAGCTTAAATACGTCTTCAATAAATGCTTATGGCTTTATATTTTTATTGATATCTTCTGCAGTTTTTAAATAAAATTCATCGTTTATGAAAAATGTTAACTATATATTCGTGAAAAAGATATCATTTTATCAGGCATTTAAGGTATTTTCTTTAAAAATAAAAATTTCTTATGTGGGACTTGAGGAAACAAGCATGCATATATAACATATATAACTTATTGCATTCTCTCTCTCTCTCTCTTTGCACTTCCTATTGCTTTTCTCTAGTTTTGGACTATACTTGATTTTTTTATTAAATTGACAAATGTCTTCAAAAACTGCATGCTTTATATTTATGTTGACATTAAATAAAAATTCTTTCTAATGTGGAACTTGATGAGACTACCATGCTCACACACTATAGATAACTCGTTACATTCTCTCTCTTTTTTCCTTGTGCTTTTTATTGATTTTTTTCCTTACATTTTAATCCCTTTGTTTTTTAATATAAGCTCAATTTTTTAATCTTTACACTTTCTATTATTTATCTACATTTTTTGTTTAAGCACCTTCTTTACACCTTCAATTTTAAAGGTCTTTTTTTAAAAAAAAAAATTATGTCCACATCTTTTTAATCTCTTCGTTTCCTATTAAACTATCATGCACATATACCATACCATATATAATCCATTGCATTCTTTCTCTTTTCTTGTTTATTTTTTTTAAATATTTTTCTATATTTTTTGTTTGAACATGATTTTTTTAATTTTTGATAAGATATGTTTTCCAAAAATTGCTTAATGTTTTATATTTTTCTTAATTCCTTTCACAATTTATAAATAAAAGCCATCGTTTATTTTCTCTTAAAAAAATATGTTTTCAATGTGCGACTTGATAAAACCACCACACATATACACACCAATCATAACTCATTGTATTTTTTTCTTTTTTCTTTTTCATCGTGCCTTTTGTTGATTTTTTTTACTCTTTAAAACTTTTTCAAATATTAGCACATCTTTTTAATGTTTTCACTTCTTAATATGTCCTCAAAAAGTGCTTTATCTATATTTTTGTTTAAACTTGATTTTTTTATTCAGCACAAATATGTCTTCAAGAAATGCGTATTGCTTTTTATTTTTATTGATATCTTTCCAACTTTTAAATAAAATTCTTCATTTATGAAGAATGTTAATCTTATATTCATAAAAAATGTGTCAAGCATTTAAAGTATTTTCTTTAAAAATAAATATTTTTAAGTGCGACTTGAGGAAGCTTGCATGCATACATGACATGCAATTCATTACATTCTTTCTCCTTTTTTCCTTGTTCTTTTTGTTGATTTTTTTTCTTACATTATAAAGCGTTTTTAAAATATGAAGGCCATCTTTCTAACTTTGCATTTCTTATTGTTTATTTTTTTTTTGCCTATACTTGAATTTCTTATTCAACATAAACATGTCTTCAAAAATTGCATGATGATTTATTTTTTCTTGATTTCTTTTTCAATTTTTAAATAAAAGTCATCTCCTATTTTCTTTAAATAAAAGTACTCAATTTTTAAATATTTTTCTTCAATATAACTCGTTACATTCTCTCTCTTTTTTCCCTCCTTCTTTTGTTGGGTTTTCTCTTTCATTTTTAACTTATTTTAAGCACAAGCACTAATCTTTGCTGTTCCAATTACTTATTTATATATATTTTTTGTTTATAAAAAATGATTTCTCAGTGCTATTTTTTTTCTTGAGATATTTCTCAGTATTTTTATTTTCTTTAAAAAACTATATTTTTGATGTGAGACTTGACTAAATTACTGTGCACACACACCATATAGAATTCATTGCATTCTTTTTGTTGTTTGCCTGTTTTTTTTTTTTACATTTTTAAGCTTTTTTAAATATCAGTACATCTCTTTAAAGTTTGTACTTTCTATTATTTATATATATTTTTGGTTCAAACATAACTTTGTTCAAGGGGCTCTTAAAAATTGTAAGCTGGAAACAAAAAGAAAGAAAACATTTTCGATCCCCTTCCTTTCTCCCCTCTTCCTCCTACTATTAAGAAAAAAGACATGTTATTGCTCCTTATTTTCTTCCCGTTTGGAGCCACCATTGTTGCAAGGCAAGCCACATATAGTCGGAGGAGCAACCCACCTTCTAATCCGTAGGCCAAGCCCCTTCTTGACTCGGACTAAGGGATATGATTGGTGGCATATCTATGGTGACTTAGTAGTGAGAGGAGGTCAATCCACTTTTACTAAATCAGATGCCCACCTTCTTGTTGCCAATTTTTATTAGCTAGCTACCCGTTAAGAAACCTAAAGTTTCTCTTTCGTCTAAGCTGCAATTGCCCTTGAAGTCAAGGTATGACTTTGTTCAATATTTACATAGGAGAGAGGCAACAGACTGCTACTTTCTAGTGTTCAACTGCAGTCAGACATCCACTCTGAATAAGTGAGTACTTGAAAATGGGATGTTGTATGTGGTTCGTTTGCATAACGTTTCTCTTTTTTCTTCCTTGTGCTAATCCCTGCCTTTTGATGCCTTTTGGCTCAATCACTCTAACTCCATGACTGACCTTACGTTCGAATGACGTAATCTACACTGACATAAGATTAGTGAACATGGTAAAAAGGGGCTACTATGCTCCCTCTGGGGGTTTTTTTTTCCTTTGGATTTAAGCCCTCTATTTAGCTCCTAGCTAAAAGAGTGGAATAGGTAGCTTGCTTCCCCCCTTTCACTTACCGAATGAGACAAGACTACGGAGCTTGTTGAATGGGGTTCTAGGACTACAGTTTATAGATTAGATGCAGGAGTGGTAATCTCGAGCATCACTTATGCAATTTGATTAATCTTTACTTCTCGTTACTGAGAAGTAAAGGAAGTTAAATTACATTATCACCTCGGCAATTCCTATTAAGGAATTGAGTAGAGGGGTGCTTGCTTCCTTATAACGGCAAGCCAAGGTCGCATTCTTGACTTTAGGAAGGAATGGAGTACGGCCTTGTTCGCTTCTTCATAACTAGATGCTAAGCAAGGCCTTAACCACTAAATAGGTAGAAACGGTAGAAGCTGAATGAAGTGCCTTTTAGGGGCAAGCACGAGTGAAGCTCCAATATCAAGATCTTGATATTGATAGATAAATCTTGGTTGCACGAGATTCACCATCGATAGATGGTGAATTTCACCCTTTTAGGGAGGGGAATACTATTATATGATACACACTTAGCTCCCTTCCCCGGGGCCAAGCTTTGCTTTGGTTCGCCACCGAAAAGAAGCAATAGCTTTGTTTTTTTTTTAAGAGTTCCTCAGTAACTAATTGTAAGTCAGTTACTCAGTCAGTAAGAGAAATAATTTTTCAAAGAAAACTCCTTAAAAGAATCTTTCTTTAACAGAGGAATATTCCTGACTCTTCTTCTCAAGCGAAGAGAGTCATGGGCAATGACTCTTGAGCACCCTTGAAACCTGTTCTTAATGCTCCAAAAGGAGACTTAAGATGCAGTTCATAGCCGCCCATTGAAGTGAGGGCGTTGAGGTAGTGGGGGAGTCGCAAGGGGAAAATTTTTAACTATAGTTTTTCTAGTGTAAGTTGAAAAAAAAAGGGAAATTTTTAGAGCCCCTTCCTTTCTCCCCTCTTCCTCCTACTGCTCTTAAGAAAAAAGACATTTTATTGCTCCTTATTTTCTTCCCATTTAAAGCCACCATCATCACAAAGCGTGCTACACATAATCGGAGGAGCAACCCTCCTTTTAATCTGTGGGTCGAGCCCCTTCCTGACTTGGACTAAGGGATATGACTGGTGGCATATCTGTGGCGACCTAGCAATGAGAGGAGGTCAATCCTCTTTTACTAAATTAAATGCCTGCCTGCTTGTTACTAAATCAACTGCAGTCGCACATGTACTCTGAATAAGTGAGTACCCAAAAATGGGATGCTGTACATGGTTCTTTGCATAGCGTTTCCCTTTTTTATTCCTTGTGCTAATCCCTGCCTTTCGGAGCCCTTTGGCTCAATCACTCTAACTCTATGACTGACCTTATGTTCAAATGACGTAATCTGCACCGACATACGATGAGCAAACAAGGTAAAAAAAGGCTACTATGCTCCCTTTTTGCGGGTCCTTTTTCTTTTGGTTTTAAGCCCTCTATTTAGCTCCTAGTTAAAAGAGTGGAAAAGGTAGCATGCTTCCCCCCTTTCACGCACCGGATGGGACAAGATTGCGGTGACTAGCTGCCGAAACATGTTTAGCTTATTGAATGAGGTTCCGGGACTACAGTTTACAAACTAAATGTAGGATCGGTAATCTTGAGTATCACTTATGCAATTTCATTGATCTTTACCTCTCATTATAGAGAAGTAAAGGAAGTTAAATTGCATTGTTACCTCGGAAATTCTTGTTAAGGAATTGAGTAAAGGGGTGCCTACTTCCTCATAATTGTAAGCCAAGGCTGCATTCCTGACTTTAGGAAGGAATGGAGTACGGCCTTGCCCGCTTCTTCATAATTGGATGCTAAGCAAGGCCTCACTCCTTCCTAAAAGAAGGAAGAGACGATAGAAGCTGAATGAAGCACCTTCCACGGGAAGGCACGAATGAAGCTCCAATATTAAGGTCTTAATATTGATAGAGAAATCTTGGTTGCACAAGATTCACCATCGATAGATGGTGAATTTCACCCTTTTAGGGAGGGTAATACTACTATATTATACACACTTAGCTCCCTTCTTGAGGGCCAAGCTCTGCTTCGGTCCACCACTGGGAAGAAGCAATAGCTTGTTTGTTTTTTCTTAAGAGTTCTTTAGTAACCGACTGTAAGTTAGTTACCAGTAACCAACTGTAAGTTAGTTACTGAGTCAGTAAGAGGAAGACTCTTAAAAAAAAACTCTTTAAAAGGATCTTTCTTTAAAAGAGGAATATCCCTAACTCTTCTCCTTAAGCTTCTAGAGCGCCCTTGCAACTTGTTCTTAATGCTCCTAAAGGAGACTTAAGATGGAGTTTTGAGCCACCCTCTTAGGGCGGTGAGCACCCTTTGAAGTGAGGGCATTGAGGTGGTGGGGGGGTTGTTGGGGGGATTTTTAACTATATGTTTTCCCATGTGGAGCCACCATAGTTGCATGGCATGTTGCATCGTTAAAAAGGCTCAACCTCTCTACGAACATAGCACAGGCTCAGTACTTGTACTAGGGAAGGTGACCGGTAGCACCTTCGTGACGACCTGGTAGTGAGAGGAGGTCAATCCTCTTTTACTAAATCAGATGTCCGCCTTCTTGTTGCCTACTCTTTTCGATGTCTTCCCAGCCATATACTAGTTGAGTGTATGTTAAGGCCTTATTTGGGTCGGATTTTGATCTCTACTAGAAGAGTAAAACAGTTTTATCCTTCGCCTAAGTTGGACCTGCCTGGCTAGCTCCTGTTGCTTCGACAACCCCAGGGGAGAGAGGAAGCGTATACCGCCTTTGATTGTTCTGCTAGAGTCTCATGCCCATTTTGAATTGACAAGTACCCTTAGATATGGGATTCCTTGCGTGCTTCTTAGGGTTGTAGGTTTTCCTTGGGAAGGGCCTGCCCCTTACACTGAGTTTTGGGTTAAATTGGCTGTACCTCTTTCATGGATCTTAAAGGTAAAGACTATAGTGACTAGCTGCTGGAACATGCCACAAGAGCTTGGTTCTGGGACAATTAGCAAAATGTTAATCCTAGGATAAGTAATCTCGAATATCACTTATGCAATTTGATTGATCTTTACCTCTTGTTATAGAGAAATAAAGGAAGTTAAATTGCGTTGTCACCCCAACAATTCCTATTAAGGAATTGAGTGTAGGGGTGCTCGCTGCCTCATAGCAGTATGCCAAGGCCACTTTTTATTTTAATGAGATATGTTTTCAAGAAAGTGCCTAATGTTTTATATTTTTCTTGATTCCTTTTTCAATTTTTAAATAAAAGCCATCTTTTATTTTCTTTTAAAAAATATATTTTCAATATGAGACTTGATGAAACCAGTGCACACATACACACGAGTTATAACTCGTTGTATTCTTGCTCTCTTTTTTTTTTTCTGGTGCCTTTTGTTGATTTTGTTTTACTCTTTAAAGCTTTTTTAAATAAAAGCACATGTTTTTAATGTTCGCTGTTCCTAGTATCAGTATGTCTTCAAAAAGTGCTTTTTTTGTATTTTGTTTCAACTTTATTTTTTTTATTTAGCACAAATATGCCTTCAATAAATGCTTATTGCCTTATATTTTTATTGATATCTTTCTAATTTTTAAAGAAATTTCATTATTTATGATGAATGTTAATCATATATTCATAAAAAATGTATCCAGCATTTAAAGTATTTTCTTTGAAACTAAATATTTTTAAGTGGGACTTGAGGAAACTTGCATGCACACATATCATACATAAATTAATTACATGCTTTCTCTTTTTTACCTTGTTCTTTTTGTTGATTTTTTTCTTACATTTTAAAGCCTTTTTTTAAAATAAGCCCTTTTTATTTGTAAGCCCATCTTCTTAATCTTTGCAGTTCTTGTTTATTTCTATTTTTTTTGAATTATACTTGAATTTCTTTCTCAATTTTTAAATAGAAGTGATCTCCAATTTTCTTTAAATAAAAGTCATATCTTATTTTCTCAAGTTTTAAATATCTCTCTTTAACAAAATTCATTACATTTTTTTTCCTTTTTTCCCTTCCTTTTGTTAATTTTTCTCCTTTCATATTTTAACTTTCTTATGACACAGGGACATCTTTAAATATTTGTACTTCCTATTACTTATCTATATTTTGATTGTAAAAATGATTTCTCAGTACTATTTTTTTGTTGACATATATTTCCTAGTACTTTTATTTTCTTTAGAAATATTGATTAAATTACCATACACCTACACCATATATAATTGATTGCACCCTTTCTCTTGTTTTACTTTTTTTTTTAATTTTTTTTGCATTTTTAAGCATTTTTAAGTATCAAGACATCTTTTTAATGTTTGTCCTTTCTATTACTTATCTATGTTTTTTTAAAACAATTTTTTTTATAAGACTTGTTTTCAATATTGTTCTTAATTTTTTATATTGGGGGTTAGTTACCTCTGAAGGAGAACAAAATCTGTCATTTTATAAAAGGATATGCAATTGGGAAGTAAAAAAAGCTCTTAAGAAAATGGAAAGTGGTAAAGCTAATGGACCAGATTGTATCACCATTGAAGTGTGGAAATGTTTGGGTAAAGAAGGGGTGTGATGGTTGACTAAATTATTTAATAAAATTTTACAGTCTAAGAAAATATTTGATGGTTGGAGGAGAAGCACCATAGTTCCTATTTACAAACGTAAAGGGGACATTTAGAATTCTGCTAACCACAGAAGGATTAAACTTGTGAGTCATACAACGAAATCGTGGGAAAGAGTGATTGAGCGCAGGTTAATATTGGAAATTGGTATTTCTGAGAATTAGTTTGACTTCATGCCTAGGAGGTCTACTACAGTAGTGATTTATCTACTAATAGGATTAACGGAAAAGTATCGATATAAAGGTAAAGATATACATATGATTTTCAGTGATTTTGAAAAAAGCTTATAATCGTGTACTAAGGGAAGTACTTTTGAAAGCATTAGAAAAGAAGGGTGTTCTAGTTGCCTATGTTCGAGCTCTCTAAGACATGTATGAAGGGACAACAACGAAAGACTTTCCTATAAAGATTGAACTGCATTAAGGATCATCTTAGATGCTTTGATTGATCAAATTCAAGAAGAATTCCCTAAATGTCGTCATCTAAAGCTTTGTTAGGGGTAAAATTTCATGTCTTAGGATCCTAAAGGTACACTGGTATGGTTGACGATCCCCTTATTTAACTAACTTATTTGATTATTTAAGGGAGGTATTCTATTCATAACTAGGTTTGAAATTTTTATTGTTTAGTACTTAGGTTTCTTTCAATACTGTAATTTTTGTTTTCAATTGTGTTTAGTTTAGCATTCTAACTAAAAAAAAAAAGATTTCAATGATCATTATGTTGTTGATTTGTGACTTTTGATAGCAGTATTCATATAACCTATGAAACCTAACACACAATTCGGCCCTATACTTGGGTTAAAGAAATTACCTTAGGTTAGTCAAACTTTCTAACAATTTTCCTGTGAGGTTTTTGAACCTAAGAGTACTGTGAGGACTTTACTCAAATTGTTACCTCCTTAGCATACGATCTCTTTGAATTCTTGGAGGATTAGCATTGTTAAAAAAAAGACTTTACCTATCTAGGTGAGGGCAACTTAGGGGCTTTTCTTCATAGAGATTTAATATGTTAAAAAAAATGACATTTTGAAAATATTAAAATCTTATTTATTATATTTATTTTAATATTATTTTTTCTCTATTTAATTTTCGTCCCTTTCTCTTTTTAATATATTAAATTAAAATTATTTTTTAAAAGTTTATGTTTTTTTTAAGGTTGTTAATTTTATTTAATAATATTGTTCTGAAAAAATAAAATTATTAAATATAATTCGTCTAAAAGTGTTTAGAATGGAGGGAGTATTATTTTACATTAACTTCAACTTGTACACTAGTGTAGCCGAACTAACATGGTTGGGTCATTCATTAAACAATAATTGTGGTTAGGGGACATGCTCGGATTAATTATTGACATGAGTTAGCCATGGACTGGGATTTCACAATTCAACCCCCGTGGCTGTGTGAGGGATAAGTTGGCCAGCACATATATAAGAGGGGACAACTTTTTTTTTTTGGTTGAATCAAAAGCTAGAATTCATTCAAAACAATGAAAAAGAACAGTACAATAATCCTAATGCAAACATAGAGGGAGCAAACTCAATCATCATTCACTTCCTAATGTGAAACCATATGTGATTACTAAATCCACCCCAAACTTGCACCTTACTATATCACCTTTGTCATTGTATAACCATATGTGATTTATACAATAATCAAGCTTTATTAGCCCAAGAAATTACTTCCCTAAGATCTGCCATTGCCAATAACTCCCAAATCATCAAAATCCTCTTGCGGAATCTGAAAGGGCATATGTAGACTAGCGACTTGATGAAATTAAAGGTTTCATGAACAATAGATTTGAAGAGATAATAGGTGCAATTGAGTTAACATACAGACAAAATGTAGGGAAAATGGTTGAAGGGATGCTCGAAAGACCTATCTTTAGAGGAGAGTCAAATCTTAGAAATGAGCAATTCCCAGTCCATAATCAACCTAGAGGTAGTTCCCTTAGAATTGATCATTTCTCTAAAGCTATGGGTGAAAGACATAGTAGACTATCTCCTTATGAGTTTACTAATCATCAATTTGATGACATAGACGATATTTGGGATGGATAAGGGCCAAAAGAACAACATTATAGACCACATCATCCAATCCATAGGAATGATAGAGAAAGCCTTACAAGAACACATACCGATAACAACGCTGATACAATTAATGTTAAGGCCTTTAAATTTGATGGACGATTGAATCCTAGTGTGTTCTTAGATTGGCTAGCTAGCATGGAAAGTTATTTTGAATGGTATGACATGAGTGGTACTCAACGAGTTTAGTTTACAAAGCCAAAACTCATGGGATCTGCTAGAAAGTATTGACAAAATGTCCAAAGGAACATTGAGTGATAAGGCTATCAACCAATTAAGATATGGGACGAAATGATGGCCAAGTTGAAAGAAAACTGTGCCGATATAAGAGTCAACTATATGGCAAATGCCTCAATCTAAGGCAAGTCTCCACAGCTTTTAAGTATATATCTTGATTTGATGATCTTATGATTAGGTATGACTTGGATGAAGAAGAATGGTGCACCATTACTAAATTTGTTAATGGACTCAAGCTATATATAGAAAAGGAGCTTAAGTTAAACTTTTCAGAGTCCCTTGAAGAAGCTTATCATAAGACCTTAGAAGTAGAGTCTCTGTCAAGCTTACTGACATGCAGAATAATCAATTTAGACAGGCATGAACTTCCAGTTTGTCTTTTGCACCTAGTCAAGCCACTAGGTTTAAAGGCAATACCTCTTAGCCTAATGATGCTATAGTTCCTGCTTCCCACCTTAGCACTTCTCTTGTTGAGTGTTTCGCTGTCACTCAAAGGGTCACATTGTGTCAAAGTGCCCACAGCATACTCTAGTTATTGAATCACATTGTGAGGATAAGGAGGACAATGCACATGTTGACGCATTTTATGTACATGAATGTGAGACATGTTGAGTTGGAGTTGTGTGATGCATTGTATCTGTTCCTCTACCTAGTGATTTGTGGAAGCGAATAAGTATTTTCCATACTTTTGTGAAGTGTGGAGACAAAGCTTGGTAGTTAGTGATTGATGGAAGGAGTTCTAGAACCTCACCTAAAGCCTTTTCGTGTTGTATGGGTTGACAAAACTTCTTCACCAGTCACCCAATAGTATCACATTCCTCTTTAATTAGGTAAATATAAAGAAGAGATTCTTTCTGATGTCCTTTTAATGGATGGTGCTCATATTCTACTTTGTCGACTGTGGCTTTATGACCACAATGTCACCAATCATGGTCGTGAGAATACTTATACCTTTAAACATGAAGGCAAGATGATCCTTTTACATCTAGCTAAGCCTGACAACAATGGCAAATGCTCAAGTAAATCAAAAGGCACAAAACTAAAACTCACAACTTGCATCTTTTGACAGAAAAACAATTTATGCAGGAAAGTAGAGAAAGTATGATTGTGCTTATTTTGGCGTCCAAAATCTCACAATGAATTGCCACTATTTCAGAAATGCCAGGAGAGGTGCAGCATCTCTTGAAGCAATTCTAGAATATCACTTCATATGAGCTTCCATCTGAATTACCACCAATGAGAGATATCCAACATGCAATTGATTTTATTTCGGGCTCACAACTCCCCATTCTACTGCATTATAGGATGAACTCTAGAGATAGGGAAGAACTTAACTGACAAGTTAATGGGTGGTTGGAAAAGGGTTATATCTAGCACAGTATGAGTCATTGTGCAGTACCTGCTCTTGTGACTTCAAAGAAAGGTGGCTCTTGGAGAATGTGTGTAGACAGTAAAGCGACCAACAAGATTACTACCAAGTATAGGTTACTCATTCCTGGACTTGATGACATGCTTCTTTAGGTGGATAGATTCAGTTAGTTCTCAAAGATTGACCTTTGGATTGGTTATCATTAGATTAGGATTAGATGTGGAGATGAGTGGAAGACTACCTTTAAAACACAAGATAGGTTGTTTGAATGGCTTGTCACGTGGGTTATCAAATCCAAAGATGTACATTTATGAGAGTAATGACTCACCTCCTTCGCTCACACTTAGGAAAATTCCTAGTGGTATACTTTGATAATAGACTAGTTTTTAGCAGGTCTAAAGAGGAACACTTGGAACATCTTGAGTTTATTTTCTTCACCTTGCGTCAAGAACAGCTTCATGTTAACCTGCTCAAGTGCTCATTTCTTCAGGATCAAGTCATTTTCCTAGGTTTTATAGTTTTTAAAAAGGGTTTAGCAGTTGACCCTGAGAAAGTCTGATCCGTTCGAGAATGGCTTGGGCCAGAATCTCTCTGTGAAGTATGAAGTTTCCATGGCCTTGCTTCTTTCTATATGCTTCATTAAAAACTTTAGTGGCATTATGGCTCTTAATACTGACTGCTTAAAGCAAGACAAGTTCCTGTGGACTTCTACAGCATCTGTAGCCTTCCAGGATATTAAGAAGTTTTCTGAAGCTCTAGTCTTGTCCATACCATATTTTACAAAGTGTTTTGAAGTTGCTTGTGATGCATCTAGGCTAGGAATCGAAGGTGTTCTAAGCCAAGAAAGTCACCTTGTGGCTTTTTTTAGTGAAAAGCTTAATGATGCAAAACAAAAATACTCCACTTATGATGAGGAGTTTTATACGTTTGTGAGATCTCTTGAGCATTAAAAATATAAAAAGACGCAAACCAATATTTCCACAGAAACAGCAACAAAGACAGTAATAACAATAAATGAAGGGAAAATGCTGAGGTTTTGATATTAATAACAAAGACAGTAATACCAATATTTCACTCCTTCTGGCATTCGAGAGGCCAGTCTCTCCTCTCCATTCTCTTACAAAAAATACCCCCTCAATACAGGCAAAAAGATAAAATATAACCACAGCATGGACAGCATGGCTTTCCCCTTAGCCCATACCTCCCAAAAGATCTTAATTATGGCAAAAGATCACATGCTACTATTCCTTACAGCTAGAGACCGAAGGATAAACCTCTGGACCAGTCGTTATTATTCTACTAGAGTCGTTCTTTCCCTTTGACTTCCTTTGATATGTCTTAGTAAAATAATGAGGGGCACTATCATTACCCTTCCCTAAAATTTTCACCTTGTCCTTAAGGGGAAATGCTGGAAATTGCTTGCGAATCAGGTCTGCACCTTCCCAGGAATTTTCAAATTCAGGTAGATCGTGCCATTTAACCAACACTTCTTGCTGTCCATTCATAAGCCCACGAACCCTTCTAATATCTTTGGGTTGCACTTCTAATAAACCAATACTTCCCAGGAATGGTAGGGTTCACCACCATCGACGGCATAGATTGTTTTAGTTGTGAAACATGAAATACCAGGTGAATGCGAGGTGTGGGTGGTAATTCCAGTTTTTAGGCTACATTCCCAACTTTTGCAAGAACCTTGAAAGGGCCATAAAAACGAGGGCTCAACTTTTCATTGACTCTCTTAGCCAACGTTTTCAGCTTGTAGGGTCTCAATTTCACATAGACAAAATCTCCAACATTGAACTGGACATCTCTTCCATGTTTATTGGCTTGCTCTTTCATTTTGCTTTGAGCCTTAGCTAAATTGTCCTGTGAGAGGGAGATGATCTGATTCTGAACCTGAATTTGCTCGTTTACATCCTTTATAGCTGAAGGTTCACCAC
This sequence comes from Prosopis cineraria, assembly GCF_029017545.1. Taxonomy (NCBI): domain Eukaryota; kingdom Viridiplantae; phylum Streptophyta; class Magnoliopsida; order Fabales; family Fabaceae; genus Prosopis; species Prosopis cineraria. The sequence goes on along the minus strand of NW_026555343.1, from coordinate 39,303,216 downwards.
TTAACTTCAAGAATGTCGGAAGATCCCGACCATACACCGCTTTAAAGGGTGTCATACTGGCCGCCCCATGATAGGAAGTGTTATACCAATACTCAGCCCAAGATAGCCATTTAGCCCATTGTGAAGGCTTCTCATTTGCAAAGCAATGCAAGTAAGTTTCCAAGCTTCTATTTAACACCTCAGTTTGCCCATCTGATTCTGGATGATAAGAGGAACTGAGACAGAGTTGCGTGCCGGCTTGCTTGAACAATTCCTGCCAAAAGTGGCTTATAAAAACCTTGTCCCGATCTGAAACAATAGTTTTAGGAAACCCATGCAACTTGACAATCTCCCTTATAAAGCTTTCAGCAACATCTTTGGCAGAAAAAGGGTGGGATAATGGAAAAAAAAAGGGCATATTTGGTAAGTCTGTCCACCACAACTAGTATTGTGTCATACCTCTTGGATTTAGGAAGTTTGGTAATAAAATCCATGTTAATATCCTCCCACACATTTTGTGGAATAGGCAATGGTTGCAGCAACCTAGTCGGGGATAAAGCTTGGTATTTATTCTTCTGGCACACCTCACAACTTGGCACATATTGCTAGACATCTCTTTTCATTCCCTCCCGATACACAACATTAGACAGCCGCTTGTAGGTGCGTAAGTAGCTCGAATGGCCCCCCATTGGGGAGTAATGATATTCTTTGAGGAGCAAAGGAATTCTGGTGGACTCCTTTGGTAGAACTAACCTCTCCTTGTAGTGTAGATAGCCATGTATCAAGCTATACCCTTCTACCCCCTCTTTATCGGTAATGAGTTGCTGCAAATTTTGCTCAATTTCGGATCAGCTAGTACCTCTCTTTCTTTCCCATTCTTCCACATCATCATACTGCCATAATGAAAATCCCATTAGTTCAAGTGACTCGTCTTGCCTAGTAGAGCATAAGCAGCCCTATTCTCCTTCCCGGGCTTCTACGCAATTTCAAATTTGAATCCCATCAATTTGGAGACCCATTTTTGCTGGTTTTCATCAACTACTCTCTGCTCCAGCAGGTATTTCAGAGCCTTTTGATCAATGCGGACTTAACTTAATCTGCAAATTTTCAGCAATAAAGTTATGGGTGGCACCACTGTCAATGAGAATGATTATATGTGTGTCTCCAATCTTCCCCTTGACTTTCATGGTGTGGTTATCACCAAACCCAGCCAAGAAATTAAGAAATAATTCCATCTGTATACCGTCCTCAGTAGGTTCAGGATATCCACCGTCAATTTCGAGTGCTGTATCATCTTCTTCGCCTTCTGTGTTGGCTCCTAACTCCATTATCAACACTTGAAGGTTCTTATTTTTACATTGATGAGTGGGGCTGTATTTGTCGCCACATTTGAAACAAAGCCCAAACTCTCTGCGTCTTGCAATTTCAGAATTAGGGAGTCGGCGAGAATTTCCTCCTCTCCTTGCTGTGGTTCCAGAATTCGTGCTGCTCCTGGTCTTTGAAGGCTCTGTTCTAGCGTTGTTTTTCTTCGTACCATCTGCGAGAGAAGACATAACCACACTGGCGTTCCTTCCTCCCTCAGTCACGTGAGTCACGCGTGGAAAATAAGTGACCTGGGTCGAATCAAGTTTGGATCCGAAATGGGTCCGCTGAACTCGGGTTCCTCTCGTGTCTCTGCAGTCATCCGGCATCCGATTTCTTTCTTCAATACATACTGCCATTTCCATCAGTTCCCGCAGCATAGCCTTCGTCACCTTCAGCTCAGCCCTAATCTCTGTCTTGAGTCTAGACCTGAATGCACCGATCAAACACTCCTCGGAAGCTTCCTTCAATGGCGCCGATAGTAGTTCAAATTCCTCTACAAATTCTAGCACAGACTTCTCTTGCTTAGCTGTAAATAGTCGCTCATACTCACCACCGGGTTGTGAAGAGTGGAATCGCCATAGCCACGCCCTTTTAAATTCTGACCAGTTACTCAATGGTACTCGCGTATCAAGCCACTGGTACCAGTTTACTCCTTTTCCTTCCAAACATACTAATGCTGCTTCGAGCTTCTTATGTTCAACTATGGAGTTGACGTGAAAGTACCGTTCCACTCTGAAAAGCCACCCAAGAGGATCCTCGCCTGAGAATACAGGTAGTTCCAATTTCCGAAACTTACCTCCTTCTGTCCCACCCCTTGTATTATTCTCAGAAGATTCTGCATGATGAGTGCCTTCTTGTTCTTCCTCATGTGGCCTTGCCACCTTCTTTTCTAGTTGTGCCAGAGTATCACTAATAGTTTTCAAGGTTCCCTTGATGTCACTAACATCCCTATTCAATACTCCGATTGCCTCCTTCAACTCTTGTACTTCTCGCTCAGAATACTGCACTTCCTCCGCCATAACTTCTCTTAACTACCTAGAATTCGTATTGCTCTGATACCAATTAATAAGACGCAAACCAATATTTCCACAGAAACAGCAACAAAGACAGTAATAACAATAAATGAAGGGAAAATGCTGAGGTTTTGATATTAATAAATTGAGAGAACCGAATCAGATTTACAAGTCTTCCTCTGATTCTAGCCAAAGCCCTATCTCCCTTGAATGATCACAAAAGTAACAACATTTCAAGCTCAAACCTCACAAGAGGGTTCACTCCTTCGGGCATTCAAGAGGCCAGTCTCTCCTCTCCATTCTCTTACAAAAGATACCCCCTCAATACAAGCAAAAAGATAAAATATAACCACAGCATGGACAGCATGGCTTTCCCCTTAGCCCATACCTCCCAAATGATCTTAATTATGGCAAAAGATCACATGCTACTGTTCCTTACAGCTAGAGACCGAAGGATAAACCTCTGGACCAGTCGTTATTATTCTACTAGAGTCGTTCTTTCCCTTTGACTTCCTTTGATATGTCTTAGTAAAATAATGAGGGGTTCTATCAAAATACTACTTCCTTCCTTAACAATTTGTTCTTTACTTTGATCATCAAGCGCTTAAGTTTATCAACTCTCAACGTCACTTAAATGCTAAACATGCTAAATGGGTTGAGTATATTCAGGGATTCACTTTCATAGTCAAGCATCATTCAGGAACAAAAAACAAAGTGGCTGACGTTTTGAGCTGATGGATCAACTTGTTGCACACTATGAGCGTTAGTGTTGTTGGCTTTTAAAACCTAAAGGAAGACTATGCTTCATGCCTAAATTTTGGGATAATATATCAAGAAGTTAACAATGGTAACCGTTATGAGCATTTTGATTTCATCCTTAAAGACATTCATCTCTGTCATGGAAGCAAACTGTGCATCCCACGTGCATCTATGCACGATTTTCTTATATAGGAGTTATATGCTAGAGGTTTAGCCAGTCATTTCGGGGTTAATAAGAAAATAGAATTAGTCGAAGAGAAGACAGGTTCTATTGGCCTTCACTCAAGTGTGATGTAGCTCACGTAGTGTCTCAATGTTGAACTTGTCAAACTTCTAAAGCTGGACAGTTGAATACCGGTTGGTATACTCCTTTGCGAATCCTTGAGGCAACTTGGAAAGACTTAAGTATGGATTTTGTCTTGGTATTACCTCGAACAGCCAAAGGTCATGACTCTATATTGGTTGTTGTGGATAGATTTTCAAAGATAGCTCACTTTATTTCTTGTAGCAAAACTACAGATGCTTCACATTTGGCGAAGTTGTTCTTTAAGGAGATTGTGCACTTGCATAGGTCGCTTGCTACTATCGTATCTGATAGGGATGTTAAGTTTGTTAGTTACTTTTGGAAGATCCTCTGGAAACTTTTTGGTACCCAGTTAAAGTTCTCTTCTGCTTTCCACCCCCAAATTGATGGGCAAACTGAAGTTACTAGTCAAAGTCTAGGTAATTTGCTTTGGCGTTTAATTGGAGATTTGGTTTTACTCACTGTTGAGTTTGCATATAATAATTATGTGAATAGGTCTACAGGAATGAGTTCCTTCCAAATTGTTCAAAGTTTTAATTCTAAATAGCCTATTGACCTTATGCCAATCCCATTGACATTTCGCATCTTTAAATTTGCCGAATCTTTTGCCAATCACCTTCATGAATTACATGCTAACATTAAGCGTAAATTAGCAATGAGCAATGATCAATATAAATTATCTACCAATAGTCATTGCCGATTTCAAAGCTTTACTACAAGTGACTATGTTATGGCTTAAATTCGTCTAGAATGTTACCCTCAACATGCTTTTAAAAAATTGCATGCTCGAGTTTCTAGACCTTTTCGCATTGCAAAGCAATTAGAGCCTAATTTTATCTTTTAGAATTACCTCATGATATGGCCATAAGTTTAGTTTTTAATGTGGAGGATCTTATGCTTTACTAGGGAACTTTTGAGCCTCTCCCTTTGGTTTTTGATGATCTGCAAATACTTGGCCTTTACTGGTGCCAATTCTATCATTGCTAGCTATCTTACTATCAGTTGACAAAATTGAGACCATTATGGATGATCAAATGGTCTTTACCTCTAAGGGGCCCCTTCATCATTATTTGGTTTGTTAGAGAGATCGTTCGGATGAAGATGCCATTTGGATTTCAGAAGATGAATTCCAACAACTTAATCCCGCCCTGTTGGAAGCCTATCAACTCTCTACCTCTCTAGAGGAGAGTTCTTTAAGGCGAGGGGGAATTGATAGAAAATGTGGCAAACATTACTTTAGAAGGAAATAGTTTATTAGTTTTTTATTGCTTTTCATAAGTTTATTAGTTTTGTTGCTTTTCATTTAACTTTTGTAAGTTTCCTTCTTGTGAAGGAAACCAGACAGCAAGTGGGTAGAGATTTCCTTGTTAGGGTGACTCATGTAGTCAGAAGGAGATTTTCAATGAATGAATTCATTTGAGAAATTTTGAAAGCTCTCTCCCTCCAATGTGCGTTCTCTTCCTCTTAGTTCCTCCTCCCTCTTTGTTCTGTCCTTCCTTTTCTCTTCCCCCCTCTCTGTTCTCGTCTCCCTCTCCCATCTAAGTCTCTGTTTCTGTCCCTACTCTCATGTCCTTTCTGTCTGAGCTAATTTGAGTGTGTGCGTGTGTGTTTTGCATCAGAGATGTTTTCCATGCTCAATGCTGGGTTTTGCCTCAATCACTACACTTATTCATGGATAGTAGATGGTTACTGCAAGAAAGACAATGAAGAGGCTGTTGTTACACTCCCAGATGAGTTTCTTAGAAAAGGTCTTTGCATTGATGTTTCATATTCAGGGCATTAATAAGAAGGTTATGTAAGTTAGAAAGGATACAATGTGCTCAGAAGTTATTTGATCTTATGGAAGGAAGGGGTATATCAGGCGATTCTTGCTTATGCGTATTGGAACATGGAATGCAAAGGTTGCAAATATATTCGAAGAGATGACTAGGAGGAGGTTGATGATAACAAGCAAAATCTATAAATCTTTTGGTAATCCTCTTGATAGTGAAAACAAAACTTCATGTTCATTCTGGAATTATGTGGTGGATAGGGGCCTTATTTCAAGAAATATCATGAATAAAGTAAAGAAGATGGAATTATGATGATTAACCGTTGTTCACTACAATTTTCTGTTATTTTTGAAGCTTTTGTGGTGGAAAATGAATTCCTGGCCATGATTGCATTTATAGCCTTTCTTTCTTCATAATATACCAGAATACAGCAGCTATTGGCTTTGAACAGTTTTAATTGTTTATTAACTAAGTATGAGGAAATATATTTATACACTAATGGATTAAATTTAATATGCTCTTTTGACATTAAATCATTCGGCATAACTACTTTTCTCTGTAACTTGGGATTCATAGCTAGCAGGTTTCTCAAAATTCTTCGACTCTAGATAGATGAAGAATATAAGTTATAGTTTGATGCTTCCTTGTGTTTTGGCCGCTGAATATTGTTGTCTGCTCTTTCATTCATTTGCATAAAAGAAGGAAAAATTACATATAAGACCCATGGAAGGGACTTATTTACTACATGTCCCACAAATTATAAAAAAAAAAAAAAAAACAGCCAAGTCATTTGGGACCTAGTTGTAATTTGTTTTGGTTGGGAAAAGATAAGACTGCCCTCTAGAATTTGGATGAAAGAATGAATTTAACGATAAAATTTGAAGCTCGTCTCTCCTGAACCCATTCAACTATCAAGCCATAAACTCCCTCTTGTGTCTTTGAAGCTCAGGCACCATACTCGTGGAAGCTCCCATCTCCTGGTCAGTCGTAAGTCGCTCTCCTGGTCACTCATAAGTCGCTCCCATCTCCTGGTCTCTCAGGTTTTCTTTTATTTTAAACCCTCTGTCGTGAAACTTGGTGGCATGCATTGTTCTTTCAAGTTCTGTCTTTATTCTTGTTTGTGCTGTTCTATTCTGAGGATCCAGTCAATCAAGGCAGGCTCTGTTCTGTTTCTATTTCCCCATTTTGTTTCTGTTTTGATGAAATTTTCTATCATTTATATTCCAACGTATTCCCTTTTGGTCTTTCTGATGATGTAGCTGTTCAAATTTTTTAGGGATGTTTTCAACAGTTTTCTTCTTTTTTGTTTTATATGTAAGGGTTAACTCTTAGTTTTTATTCTTTTCGTTTGTGATTCTAAACAAGATTTAGTTTTTTTCCTCAAAATTTCTCGAGTCCTGGCTTGATAGTGATATTTGCCTTTATTCCATAAAAAAAGTTTTATGTATTTTTGTTAAGCCTGAAGCAAATGACATATACGAATTGAGGAGGAAAAGATCCCCCAACTTTGCAACGAAAATGAAAATCCAGATGCAGCCTGGTAAAGTGGTACGCTACTGTGATGTTATTTTGCAGAATTATTCTCCCAATAATATGAATTGGCGTTTTAGTTTGTGCAGTATATGCCTGATCGTTTTCAGATGGAAAAGGTTATTTACCTTGAGCCTGTGAACATAGTTTTCGAAATGCGGAGCTGGAGAGGATTGTTGATTAGGATTTGTCACGTTTATACCCGGAGCATGGCGCTTATTTCCAAACACTAGGATGTCAAATCTTGTTAAGACGGATCTTATTACTCTGGTGTGTCAAGCACCTATGCAGAGTGTGAATATAGACAAGGTAAATTGCTTAGTGAGGCAATTTAGTCATTATATGTAAAGTCAATTTCATTTTGAATATAATTCTTTGCAGCACCCTCCTCTCTTGATCTTATACAAGTAACAACGGTGCAGTAATACTAGTCATAAGAAATGGCATGTCATATGCTTTGATCATACTCATCAATTTCATGTTATAGTATTAATGGAAAACATAAATACTGCAATGCTATGAGTAATTGCCTTTACTTGAGAATTATAGGATCATATATTCTCAACTTCCGTTATGTCTCTCATATCCTGGAAGCCCGACGACTATTTTCTTATTAACTAGGTAGCTCCTATGAGTTTTAGGACATTGATTTGTTTTTGCTATAACAACACGGGATCATACTTTTTCCTTTCCTTGTATGATGAATCTGAGTTGACTTGCTTTGTTTCTGAGTTTATGCATGCCTTGATTGAGATTATTTTGTTTCTCGTCCTGTTTGTTAATTGTTGTTTTGTTTGCTTGTGCATCCCTTCTTTCATTATGTAATTGTTAGATCTGAGCCTTTCTACCAAGTACCAATAAAGGAGTGTTCCTTCATCCTTCCACTAATTTCCTTGTTCAGATTTGGAACTTTGGAGGGGCGGTGAATATTTTTCTGAGCGATATTGAAGAGTATGACTGCAAATTAAGGACAAGCTCAAGTAAATTCACGTGTTATTACAAGTTATCTTCTGTACAAAACGTGATTTAGTTTGATCTGAACATATGATTTATGGAGGTGATTGACCTTGTTTCTGGCTTATGTTGTTATTAGTGTTCTGGATTTATGATTTTCTACTTCTGTTAAGTGTTTTGGATGTCTTTAGTTTATTGTACTATTTTGAGACAAATTTAGAGATTGTGAGTTCACATCATTGTTTTTCGAGACTATTCTGGATATGGTCTTACATTATGATTTCTCAATGTTTATGCAAGTCATTTCAGTCATATGGACATTACAATTTCACATCTTTAATTTCTTAATTTACATGTGAAACTTTGTAATTTACAACTGAAATACCATCTTGAAAAACGATTGGTATTTATAACTTGTCATCTCAAATTTACAATTCAAATTTTCTAATTTACTACCGTAATTTCGTTTTTTCACAACTCTCGTGTACAACTGCAATTACATAATTTATAAGTGAAATTTCTTAATTTACAAACGAAGTTTCCTAATTTACACCTGAAATTTCATTCTTTTTAACAACTAAAAATTCTGGATTTAAATGGTATGAGAATACTTCATACTCTTGAAAAACTTGTCCTCTCAATAGTGTAAACGTGATGACATTAGGTATTGGATTATTGTTTTCGGCGTTGTTTCATTCATTACTTGATTCAATATATTACTAACAACTGGTTATCTCATATTTACAACTATAATTTCATAATTTACAAATGAAAATTCATTATTTACAACTGGTTCTCTAATATTTTTATTACAATTGAAATTTCCTAATCTACAACTGAAATTTCATTTTTTTCCCCGCTGAAAAGATATGGAGTTAATGATGTAAAAACACTTAATTCAACTAAATAAAATGTTCATAATTGAAACATAATGTCCAAAGAACTTGAGATAAAAATGGAGTCACATGATGAAATTCACAATTGAGCCGTACAATATACAACTCAATTTATCCTTATTCACAATTCATTTACAACAAGGTTTTAAAAGATTTGGTTGTATTTTTTTGAAGGGAGAATCACGTTCACTTTTTTCTTAAAGGAATTAATCACAGATAAAGATCAACAATTAAGTCTCATTTAAAAAAAAAAAAAAAGTCATGTTTCAATTTTAACAATAATTCTTTTTGTATTAGTTCTTATCTGTGATTAATTCTTTTGAAGAAAATTAGATGTAATTTTTTCTTTTTTTTTTAATTCATGAGACTTATTTGTAAATGTTTTCCTTCCATGGGATCTATATGTAACTTACCAAAAAAAAAAATCATATATTGGCTTGCTTGACCATAGTGTTGAGCTACTGAAAATTCTTACATTTCCTGATTCCCATCGCCTTCAAATTAACCACATTGTTGGAAGCGACGTATGCATGACCATTCTCTGTCGTAGTGCTGAAGTAATGAAAGTTAATATTTGTTTATTCTCGACATTAACTAACCTTATTATTTAGGCCATAAATGGAAGAGATTTCATATAATTGGCCATGAGTGGAATATGTAGCCAAAACAAGAAGTATTTTGATGCATATTTGACCCTCACCCTCAAGACATGAGGAAAAAAATTAGTTTTTCTTTTTAAAAAAATAAAAAAGGTTGGCTATTTTTCCGCCAAAATTGAATTGTATGAAAATCAGTCTTCTGTCAACTTACATTGTCTCAGGGTGAGGGACCTATTCTGCACCATCTACTACCTCTCATTGCTAAGCTGTTGTGACAAAGTAGACGAAAGTGTCCTGGGCGCTATCTGTATGTCTTCCATTTTAATTGGAAAACACTTCTAACGGCTACATTTTTTCTCTGGTTTTATCTGGTGAATGGGCTTCTTCTTCCATGTCCTTACTTTAGTTATTGATGAATTGGTCTTCCCCTTCCTTTACAGATTTCATCAAAAGTGGCTTGAGCTTGTTTACATTTGAATGTTAAACAGGTTTAGAAGAAATTCTTGAGCTCCTTCTAAGCATCTAATACAAAAAGGCCATGTCAGATCTAAGATTCAGTCAGTTATAACCTCTGGATTTGTAATTTTGAAATTCACAGTTATTGCCTGTAAGATATTAGATTTGGGTTTATAATTTGCAATTTTCCTCATCTGTAGATCCTTGGTGGAACATTCTCTGAGGTCATAAGTGGTATGTTTTTGAGAGATTCAGATTCCTGCAAAGTTAAATATCTTCGTTGTTTCACCCACTTCTCTCATCCTTGCTCATCATTACGAAATTCCAACAACTACGCAACCCTCAACATGTACAATTAGTTGATAAGCATGTATGTAAACAGTTTGCCTTGTTTATTATATATGAAACGTTACAAGAGCCAAATACATAGATGACCCCTTTTATTTTTCGGCAGACAGGAGCACTTGAAACAAACAACAATATCAAAACATAACACTAATAGTTCCATTCATAGTTAAAGCAGCTGCTTCATATAGATATACTATTTGGAATTCCTCTGCCCGTGAGTCCTGGTTCACTGCTAGGATAGAGCAGAGTGTAGGGCATCATCACTGGCCCAACCCTATTCTTTAGTGTCCCATCTTCATTCCTCCTTATCAATACCTTCTCAATCTCTACCAATCTATCTCCAAATTTCTTGAAAGCCTCCAACACCTTCACATCAGATGTCCAATAAGGAATAGTCCTTGTCCCAAGATAGACCTCATCAGTGGTATGCCCTGACAGTATCTCTATAATTGAAAGATCAAGAAGAGTCTCAAATTTTGGTGTGATTGTTTGCAAGAAAGCTAGCTGTGGATTCTTCACCATCTCTTCATATTCTGGAGTTCCCTTCTCGGGCATCAACCTTCTGCTGAGAGTAGGACGGTTCAGGATATAACCCCCATATGGGTACTGTCCAAAGTTGATAGCTGCATGGAGAGCCGAGGCTATCCATATGATAATAGTGCAAGAGTGAATCAGTTCTTGACGAGTTTGCATCTTAGGCCACCAGTCCTTGTCTTTTAGGTCACCATGACCCACTTCTACTAGCTCTTTCCACCAAGATTGCAGCTCAGGGTCCTGCTTAATGATGTCATCATTCTCGTAGTAGTAAGAGACGTAGTCATGAACCCAAGTCTTAAGAGCATCCCATATGAGCAGTCCATCTACAGCGTAAGGGTAGTCTTTTATCACAAGGCTAAGCCCATGAGGAGCGGTTGGATCCTCTACTGCCATTCCTCTGAAATTTTTTGAAATAAATGTTAGTAAGTTATCAACTTTTGAAGATGTTATTGCGGAAACAAGGGTTTTATAATAAGATTAACCTCTTGAGGAGATCAGCAGGTAAGGCTTGATCAAGAAAATTCCAACTCTTGTAAACCACAGAGGACATCTCCATGGCATATTTTCCAGGCAAGAATGAGGTCTCTATAATTCCATCTGCAGAGATCAAGTTTTGGCGAGCGAGTGCATTGATAAACAAGGTGTCATGAAAATGAGGGTGAAGAAGCTTATGCATAGGGTGAAGTTGACTGAGTTGCCTGTGTGTCGCTATCACAAATGGCTCCATCACAGCATGAGTGTTTAGCCTATGAAATCAAACCAAAAAAAATAATAATAAAGATAGTAACTGCTTTATATATATATGTGGTTTCATTATCATATATTCTAGAATTGAATATATAATGCTACGCCGTAAGAAATTAAAGCAGATTACCAGTGACTGACAAGTTGATGATAGCCTGTGTCATTTACAACAACATAAGCTTTAGCCAATTGCCAAATGGTACCCTCAACACCTTCAGTTTCAGGCACATAAACTTTACTGATTGGACCAAATTGATCTCCATCAGGGTGAGGTAAACTCAGCTCAATAGCTAATGGCTTCAAAGTGCCATCGTTTTGGAGGAAAAGGATTGTCCTGCTTGCATATGCCTTTCTTGAAGTTTCGTTTATTTTCCTCAAATATAGCATGAATGCATCATAATGATCTAGTATGAAAAATCTCTTGCCATCAAGTGCCTGTGTGAAACATCTAATGAGATTCGAACAAGAGTTTACTTTAAAGGGCATTGTTTCGTTAGTATTATGATAATCTTTTTCAAAGTAGAGGACAAAGTTGCATTTTTAATTTGTTCACCTCATAAACTGTGAGCCCATTCATGTTCTTCTCCAAGTGTTCTCTTTTTATGCTAGATGTATGGTCACCATAGAGATTAATATCTAGCGCGCTTTTTATGGGGAACTCCTGCAATAATCAATTTAAGAAAGTTATAAAAAGCTAATTAAGAGACGAAAGAATAAATTTATGTTAGGGAAAATAACAGTCAAAGACTACCAGACAAAATTTATATCAGTCAAAAATCCATAAATTTTAAAATTGCATTATAGTCCCTTGGTTCTTGACTGGTATTAATTTTTTAAGTCAAAAGACTAAATTGTTCCTAAAGTTATACCAAAAAAAAAAAAGCCATCCCTACTGTTGTAGGTGCTGGCTGTCGAACCACCTTGAGAGCCACTACCATTGCTAGGGTCACTAGAGCTCCAGCACTAGTGACACTCTTATTCTAGTATAATTGGTAAAGATAGTTAAGGGAGGGTTTGATCCCATAATCTTCTAACCACTAAGCCTTTCAATTATATATGGCAAAAAAAAATTATTAGTAAACAAAGTTTCTAACTCCTTTCATGTTATAAATAATGGTGTGTTTTTAATTCTTAAACGGCACTTGTTATTTTACAAATGATATTTATTAATTTGACATGAACAATTGCAAATTAAAAACTTTAAAACTTCATGCATTGTACTTGTGGAAAGTTCAAATGTATTATTGTTGATCATGAATGGGTTGTTGTCAAAACTCGAATAGATAATTGTTAATAGACTAACACATATAATTAAGCTCATTCTATTAGTTTTTCTAACTTGTTAAAACCGAAATACATTATTGTTATTTTTGAATAAATTATTGAGAAAATATAAATGTATACTTGTTAATGAATGACTAACACTTATATAATTAAACTCATCTTAACCATTATATAGTTAAACCCATCTTAACCATTTTTTAGTTTGTTAAAACCCAAATGGATTATTGTTAATTTAGAATAAATTGACTTTAAAAGTCAAATGGACACTTGCTAATAAAAGACTAAAACGTATAATTATGCTCATCTTATCCGTTTTTCTAACCTTTTAAAGCTCAATTAAATTTTTGTTAACTTAAAATAGTTTATTTTTTATACACTTGTTTTATTAGACCTGTGATTTTAATTATTAATATCAAGTATCTATTCAGGTTTTTATAATAATTCATTCAAAATTTAACAAGTTAGAAAAATAAATAAGATAATCATAATTATATGTGTTAGTTATTCATCAACAAGTATCCACTCAGGTTTTAATAATAACTTATTTGAAGTTAACAATAATCTATTTGGAATTTAATAAGCTAAAAAAATAGATAGGATGGGTATATAATTGTACAAGTGTTAGTTCTTCATTAATAAATATCCATTTAGGTTTTAACAACTCATTTAAAGTTAATAATAATCCATTCATGCTTTAACAAGTTAGAAAAATAGATAAGATGAGCTTAATTGTACAAGTAGTAGTCCTTCGTCAATAAGTATACATTTAGATTTTCACAACAATTCTTTCAAAATTAATAACAATCTATTCAGGTTTTAACAAGTTAGAAAAATTAATAGAATAGACTTAATTATACATGTTAGTTCTTTATCAATAAGTATTCTTTGAGTTTTGACAATAACTTATTCGTGATTAATAACAACACATTCGAACTTTTAACAAGTAAAATGTATAAAATTTTAAAGCACCCTCATTTCTTCATGTTAGATTAACAAATAAAATAACAAAGGCGATTCAGGAATTAACAATATACCATTATGTTATAACATAAAAGTGATTAAAGGCTTGATTTACTACTTTTTTTTTTACCATATATAATTAAAAGGTCACCAAACTTTTTAGATGGCTAAGGGATCATGAAATCAAACTTTTAGATGGCTAAGGGATCATGAAATCAAACCCTCCCTTGACCACCCTTACTAATTATTCTTAAATAAAAATGTTATCGGCAGTTGTTAGCGGCAAGGCTTTGGCAATCTCAGAGCCGGTAGGGGCTTCGGCAGCTGGCGCCAATAACAATGTGGTCTTTTGACTTAAAAAATTATTATTAGTCAAGGATTAAAGAACTATAATGCAATTTCAAAGTCTATTAATTCTTGACTGATCTCTCCACGCTTCTATTATATATCTTTCAAATGATAGTTATATATTTGTAAATTTGATTACTTGTTCTTACCTGAAGTAGGCGGATTAAAACAGGATTCACACCGGCAAGCATCTCTCGTGCAAATTCTTCATCCGTCATCCATCCATCTAAATTATCTGTTCCAAATAACAGACTAATTGATAATGAAGCTTCATGTTTATACTTGATTATGGAAAAATTATCGCTAAACTTTAGTCCAAGAGTTAATAAAGTATATTATTTCTTAAGCTTGAATCAAACCCATACAATTGGATATAACATATTATAATATGATAGTTACATATACTTACCTTGAATGACACCAGGAATTGGAAACAACAATTGCAGATCACCATTTTCTGGGGGCGTTGGTATAGGTAGCCTCTCGGCAATAGCATCAAGAATCTCTTTAGGTACATTAAAAGTGAAACCATCTTTGTACAGAATTTTAACCACTTGTTCAAAGCTCTCAAACTCTTTTCCTGAGGCCTCCAATTCCGCTGACACATATGACTTAACGAGGTTCATTGATGATTTGGGAAAATGCTGCACAAACTCATACAACTTCTGGGTTCCAAATCGATCATCTTTAGGAACATAGATATTAAAGGCTTCTTCTGCAGGCAGCCTGCTCTCAGTGCTCGGATCTGCTTAGATGTTCACACACGCAGATATGTAGTTAATATAATAACCATGGAAAAGGACAAGCACAGAGATTAGACAGGTACAACGACTTTTTCGAGATTTAGCGGGTTTGCTGTCTTCTCTATTGTCTCCCCCGCTGTCTCAAATCTCAACCGTTGCTTTCAATTAATGGTCAGGGAAATTTCATCTAATTCCCTCAAATGAAGGGTTGAGATTTAGGGCAGCAGGAGAGACAACAGAAGAGAGAGCAGATTTCCTAAATCCCATTTTTCCAACATTTGTTTATGTCCTATGTGGGACTTTTTTGTCGTTGATTTTCAGTTCAAGTTAAATCTACTCACACTAATTAATCTCCCAACAATAACTTATACTTCTTCAGTTCAAAAATGTTATACATCTTTTAAAAGATTCTTTCAAGATGTAATTATTTTTTTTTTAAGTGTCTCTATTAAATAAATAATTTTATATTTATTTCAGGATGAAATACCTTATTAAATAAGAATAAATATGAAAGAAGATGGTTAATTTAAAGATAAGTAACTACTTTATTGAGAAATAAGATTTGGTTAAAAATGTTTCATATTTTAAAATGGAGGGAGGGAGTATATATATAATTGAAGTCTCACCATTTTGTGATGGGGGCCTTCCAGTTCTTAACCTGCGTGGGTATGGATATTCAGCGGATCCTCCAAGAGTAGGACGAGCAAGATCTGGACTTGTATCAACATCACCCAAATCATTATAGGTAGCATAATCATAGATTCTATCCCATTCCTTGCGCACTCCGTCAGTTTCATCCAGATCTCCCCTTAAAAGTTTCAGCTCTACTTCTCGGTAAAACCCCACTTTTCCGGTTGTTTCACTCGGCAGATATGACTGCAATATATTACATTTGCTCAATCAATATGTATGACAGGTTAAAGGAGGGACTAGTTAATATATAAAGTTGTAGAACCTATGGAAGGAAAAAAAAAAAAGCGAACGTACCTTGTTGATGAAGAAAGTACGAGTGAGTTGAGTGTTGTTGAAGGTGTCAACCCAGGAGTTGCAGATAAAATGAAGAGGCTCAGAAGTGAGATTGGGAATGGGATGAACAGTGAGACTCACAAGGAATATCTCGAAATCAAGAAGCAAAATCGAAAATACTTCCGGAATTCCCTTCTCTACCACCCAATCAAAAGTAAGGTCATGTGATACTTGGTCATCTGCCAAGGTGCTGGACAATCTGCTCATACCATCTTTCGTCGGTGCATGGCATTCATACCTCTTCATGCTTTTCTGATCTTCTGCAACTACATCTGAGCTTTTCGCCGCAGTATCTTCATTATCTGGATTCAGAATTAATCGTATATGTAAGTGAAATAAATCATGAGGCCAAAAAAGAACACGAAAGAGGAAGAAATTATCAGGATTCAAGGAAGCACCTGTAGTCCACCACCAAGGAAGAGCTTCTTTAGAACCAAAAAATTGGCCGGCCATGACGAGGAAGTCAGGCTTAGGACCGGTGACGACCATGGTGTAGTTAATTACCGTCGGCGTGAACGTGGTCATGCTTTCAGGTATCAAAGCACAAACTCAAAACTTGGGATTTATATGATTATATGGAGGCAATATATCTGCTATTTATAAGAGTTGATGAGGCAATGAACAAGAGGATGGGAAGTCACGGGTATTTATAGGGAGGCTGCTGACCAAGACACGCAGGAACGAAATGGATAAGATATTTTTCACGTTTTATGATTTTGATTTGTGTCGGTCCTTGCATTTTTACAAAAGCTTTGGTACCTAACACTTTCCTTCAGCTTTTATACATATTGATTGGCATTGATAGATGCCCGCCCCTTAATGCTCTTGTTCCATTTTCCTAAAAAGCAGATCTTTTTATTTATATTCTTTTAAATATCTAATATAAATTTTCATTGTATAAGTTTGATATATATATATATATATATAATTCGTCTAAGAAACCGATAGAGACAAATTTGCGTTAAGATTCCTATGGGTTTATTGGAATCAATCTCTATCTCAAATCGTGATGCATAAAAATGAAACCGCAAGTTAGAAATTTTTATTTGAACTTGAAACAAAATGTGTGTGTGTGTTACTAACTCTTGGTCACAAACTTAGCAATGACAATGATGATTGATGATGTTGATATCCTAGGTTAAAGGGCACTAATTATCTTTAATGATACGATAAATTATCATTAAGTTATATTTTGAGGTTAAAAACCTTATTTTATCCTTTTCATTAAAAAAATGAAGAAATCAAAACAAAACTCATTTTGGCACTTTCCAGCTGCTCACGTGATGGAGCTAGATTTTTGTGACAACATAGAAAAACAATTATTGACAGGAAACTTTTGGTCAGCACTCCTTATACAAATCACCATGTATCAACAACGACCACACCATATGCCTCACGTTTTTTAAAAGGAGAATTACATTA
Source organism: Prosopis cineraria (assembly GCF_029017545.1). Lineage (NCBI taxonomy): Eukaryota > Viridiplantae > Streptophyta > Magnoliopsida > Fabales > Fabaceae > Prosopis > Prosopis cineraria. The sequence goes on along the minus strand of NW_026555343.1, from coordinate 39,286,177 downwards.
AAATTTTATATTAAAAAATTAATTTTTATAAAATTTATTAACAACTAAACTAAAGTTATTAATAACTGAATGTGTTGTTGCCAATAGCCTTAGTTTAGTTATAATAGCATTAGTTCAATTATTAATAGACTTTACAGTAATTAACTTTATTACATGGAATCTGGATGTAATTTTCTTTGTTTTCAAATGGAATTTTTTTTTTGAATAAAATTTTCAAAGGGAAAATTTCACTCACAGCCCTCCCCAGGAACACATTTGCTGTTGGGGGCCAAAGCATTTTTAAAATGTAACGCAGGCCTGATGTGTTTTACGTATCAATGATCAAAAAATCCTTCTCTCATTCTTATTTTTGACCCAAAAAAAATTGTCACTATGTCGGAGCTCCAATGTTAGCAACGATGGTCAAGAGATTAAGGGAGGATTTAAACCATTGAACCAACGGAGTTATATATATATATAGCAGGACTACAAAAATATACACACATTATAACTTTGATTTTTAAGTATTTTCATCAATTATTTTAAATTCTAGACGAGTTATTGCCAATTTCTAAACAATATCACATATTAATATTTGAACATAATTTGTTAATATTTTTTAAAAAAATTAGCAATTTTCAAAGATTAATTTGTTGAATTTTTTACCATTTTTTTAATATTAACAAATGATCAATATTAGGCTAAATATCTTTTTCAAAAACATTGTTATGCTAAATATATATATATATATATATTATAAATTTATTTTTTGTTCGTAGGCTTTTGTAAACTCTAGAGAAGTAGTGTGATAAGACAAGCATTATATTACAAGTTTACAATTAATTTGGCACAGACAATGTATCGTTTTCGTCTTATTTAGCTTAAACAAACATCGTAGTCCATTATATATAGATCAAAATGATGGAGAATCTAATCATACTTTAGGATACTCATATTAGCCCTGATTGAATTTTAATGCCAGACATGTTCTCTGTAAAGGGCGTCATAAATTAGGACTTAATCATCATACTAACCATGATTAATCAAGGACTAACCCAAATGGATTATCCAATACGAGATTAACCTCAATGAATTCTTAATATGTATTTTTTTAAAACTATTTAATATAAAGGGATCTCAAGTCTTTAAAATATTTTAAAAACTCATATCATTCAATTAAACTTATATGGAAGCATGATAATAACTATTTTTACTTACACAAATATTTTAGCCCATTAATATAATACAAGCATCAAAACACATTCTCAAGAGCCCAAAATACATTTTCATCCTACACAAAACCTATAGTACAAGTGGATTAAGAATATATTATCCTAATTGGCAATATCATAAACTAAATACACATATCAACATAAAAGGAGAGAGGCCTACAGAAGTGATTATTATCACTTGGCCTAATGTTCCTTTCCTTTGTTCTTCTCAGATGAGTTAGCTCCTGTAATATGTTAAAAGAGAGGGATGAGTACAACCACTCAATAATCAAGGTACGTCTAAGTTGTACAAATGTATGGTAATTAATCATGAATACAAGTGGCTAATAAGTTTATCAAAGTGACTATATAAACAATCACATTAATAACATGTTAATCACATTAACATCTAACTCATGTGAATAATCTCAAGAATAAAGTCAAGTATAAACTTTGCACAAATGGCTATATATACATTATTTACAAAATTAATACATATTCTCATTTCCACAATTATAATCACATTTTCAACATAGCCATCAATCACTCAAATGGCATGATAATAATAATATGCATGATCAATTTCTTCCTTATATTCCCCCTTATTTCCTCTGACATGAAATCCATGGGCCAACAACGGGAAGGGATCGTCCATGTGGTGAGACTACCCAAAGCCTTAATCATATCATGAGGGGCTACCTGGCCAGGGTTACCTTACTCAATTATGAACATGATTTCCCCCAAATTACACACTATGGGGTGTTATACCCAAAACTAGCTCTACCTAAAATTCTAGGTAGGCCAGTAGGGTCAAGTCTCTTAATAAGAACAATGCTACAATACCTTACAAGGTAAGTAACGGCTATAACCCTTAGGATTATTGGTTAATAGCCAAATACCATATGGATTTTGTGTAATCGCTAACTCCTTCACTAAGGCGAACTCCCACCATATGATCATGCTCATGAGAAAATGCATTTCAAAAACTCATATATATATATATATATATATTTTAAAAATTATCCCACATGCTCATCAACTTTCATCACTGTGCATGATCCACAACTTATAACCAAGAGTGTACACATAATCATCAACCATCAATCTCATTACTCACAAGTCATAGAGTCTCAACAAAGTCACATGCATTACAAACAACTATTTCAAATTTAAATATATATATATATAATGATATATATATTCTTTTATTTGACTAACATAATTAATTAATTAACATATAAATGTATAAAATAGATTTCCCCCCGGTTACCTCAACCTTTGAGAGGTCAAAAGTTACCCGTCAAGTTACAACACTTCCAGAGCTTTCCAAAGCTTGAATAGTGTCAAAAGAAAATTAATCTACAATTGATCATATCTCAATGTGTCAATAATATTATTAATATAATTTTCACTCATACTCTAACACCTAAGTATTTATTTTATTTTATTTTATATTTATTTTATTTATATATATATATATATATATTTTTAAGAATTTAGTCTTAATCTCTTGAATTCTAAAATTTAATTTTATGTATTTGAACCTATCTACTTGGTTCAATAGTCTTCTTCATAATAATTTCATTCAAATAATTTTTTAATATCAAAATTTCTCTTTTTATTCCAAAAATTTGCACATAAAAATACCCAGAAATTACAAACTTAATTTCAAGCCTAGAATCATTATTCTATAGCCATAATAATTTATTTCTCATCTCAAATAATCATCTAAATATCAACAAATTAATTTATATTTTCAGATTTAACCAAAAATCTACCCATAGGGATCTAGGGATAAACTCAAATGCCTCAAATTTCAATTCTATCAACAAAATAATACTCTAAAATATTTATTATACTACTAACAACCTCAACAACCAAATTTTCTCATCAAAAAATTTATCCCTCTTTCAAACCCTAGATTTTTCAAAATCTCAAAATCTGCAATCTCAGGGAAGAAAAATGACTAAGACAATATTTAGAATACTTACATAGTCTTAGAATATTTAAAATCTCATATGAAGTATCCTATTATGAAGCATCACCTTCTAAATCAGCTCCCATCAACGACGCGCACTCGCTCTGTATCCGTTCTCTCTGTTGTGTGCAAAGAGAAATGAGGAAAGGGAAGAGAAAATGAGATCAGAAGGGTGAGTATGTTGTTTTGAATAAAAAAAAAATGTGGGTCCCATGTAATAATTTCACACCCTACTTTCTCTCCTTTGTTCTCTTCAATGCACACTCGTGAATGTAATTCATCTGCCTTCCTTTTTTTTTTTTTGCATTATTTACACCTCAATACCCAAAGCAAAAATTACTTCTCTTCCCCCTTTTCAATTTTCAATTTATTCTATGTTCCTTTTCCTTCTTCTTGTTTTTTTTATAATATTATCATTACTATTTCTATTTTCTTAAAAATCATAATTTAGAATTTGGATTTATGCTAAATTAAATCCAATAATAATCTCCTAACTAAAATTATTTATCTCTAAATATTCTTTCAAAATTACTCACTTATCCTTGATTAACTTAATTAATCTTGGGTTAAATTTTAGTATATTACATCCTCATATTTGCAATCTTCCTACATGTCGTCGTCACCCATCCCTGTCCATATCCACAACAAAATGTGTGTGTGTGTGTGTGTGTGTGTGGGTGTGTTACTAACTCTTGGTCACAAACTTAGCAATGACAATGATGATTGATGATGTTGATATCCTAGGTTAAAGGGCACTAATTATCTTTAATGATACGATAAATTATCATTAAGTTATATTTTGAGGTTAAAAACCTTATTTTATCCTTTTCATTAAAAAAAATGAAGAAATCAAAACAAAACTCATTTTGGCACTTTCCAGCTGCTCACGTGATGGAGCTAGATTTTTGTGACAACATAGAAAAACAATTATTGACAGGAAACTTTTGTCGGCACTCCTTATACAAATCACCATGTATCAACAACGACCACACCATATGCCTCACGTTTTATAAAAGGAGAATTACATTAAAATTTTATATAAAAAATAATTTTTATAAGATTTATTAACAATTGAATTAAAGCTATTAATAACTGAATGTGTTGTTGTCAGTATTCTTAGTTTAGTTATAATAGCATTAGTTCAATTATTAATAAATTTTATACTAATTAACTTTATTACATGGAATTGGATGTAATTTTCTTTGTTTTTAAATGAATTTTTTTTTGGAATAAAATTTTCAATGGGAAAATTTCACTCACAGCCCTCACCAGGAACACATTTGCTGTTGGGGGCCAAAGCATTTATAAAATCTATTACAGGCCTGATGTGTTTTACATATCAATGATCAAAATATCCTTCTCTCTTTCTTATTTTTGACCAAAAAAAAATTGTCACTGTGTCGGAGCTCCAATGTTAGCAACGATGGTCAAGAGATTAAGGGAGGATTTAAACCATTGAACCAACGGAGTTATATATATATATATATATATAGCAGGACTACAAAAATATACACACATTATAACTTTGATTTTTAAGTATTTTCATCAATTATTGTAAATTCTAGACGAGTTATTGCTAATTTCTAAACAATATCACATATTAATATTTGAACATAATTTGTTAATATTTTTTAAAAAAATTAGCAATTTTCAAAGATTAATTTGTTGAATTTTTTACCATTTTTTTAATATTAACAAATGATCAATATTAGGCTAAATATCTTTTTCAAAAACATTGTTATGCTAAATATATATATATATATATTATAAATTTATTTTTTTGTTCGTAGGCTTTTGTAAACTCTAGAGAAGTAGTGTGATAAGACAAGCATTACATTACAAGTTTACAATTAATTTGGCACAGACAATGTATCGTTTTCGTCTTATTTAGCTTAAACATACATCGTAGTCCATTATATATAGATCAAAATGATGGAGAATCTAATCATACTTTAGGATACTCATATTAGCCCTGATTGAATTTTAATGCCAGACATGTCCTCATATTTGCAATCTTCCTATTACGACATGTCGTCGTCACCCATCCCTGTCCATAGCCACAACCAAAACCACCGCTGGTTAGTGGCTCTGGTTCATATGCTCCAACGACGTCGTACGTAAGGCGTCTCTTCCCCCTCCCCCTGTATCATTCATATATTCTGATTCCATTATTATATATCATTTATACAATTTACGTCATTCACCTGCAAATTAAATAATCTAACAATCGTGGTCCGTGAAAATGTGGAAATTATTCTACTTGCAACTGTTAGTCATCAACATTTGTCTTTGTTTTCTCAATATGAATAAAAATACTTGTGCATATCACTATATCAGTACTCGCCACAGTTTCTAATCTATTCGTTATCTCTTTTCTCAATCTCTTTCTGTGCATGGTATATCTAGATTGACGAGAAAAGCTCAACTCAATAGTTTATATGCCATAGAAATAAATTCTCATAACTTGCTAGAATCTCAAAGGAAAATAATTGTATTAATATTAAGGACTTCAGGTTTGAAGTGTAACTTGTGTGTTGTCGTCATATATGGCTACATGAGTTTGAATAGAAATTTTTAATTTAGTTGTGTGTCTGTGTGCTTTGCACGAGACAATACATGATTCTATGTTTTTTGATGTCGTTAATTGTGATACATGCATTTGAAAAATATTTTGTATGTGATAGTTTTAATTCGTTATATGCAATGCAATGAAAAAAATTTAAAATGTCAATATCTTTTTACAATTATAACTTTTAACTCATATTTTTAAATAAAAAGAAGTATATTGTTTCCAAAAAATAATATATTAGCTAATTTGCAAAATTTTCTAAAAGTAAGAAGATTGTATGATGTCAATGGATACGACATCTACACTTTCTCCAACAAAAATATGTCATGTGAACTTGATTAACAGAGAGAGTCCTTTTATTTCAAAAATAAAGTTATTAGAAACAATAATACATAACATTTTATTTAATTACATTGATATAATTTTATTGAATAGAACATAAACGATATAGTGTTTCAGATTTATACAAGAATTTCTCAGAATTTACATGCATTGTTATGCAAGCAAATTAAATGTAACACTGTCAAGAAAATAAGATTTTTAAATAATTGTAATGTTATCCTATTGTTATATATTTATATTTATAATAATGAATTAACGATGATGTAAAGATTACAGGGTGAAGATTTCTCACAATAATATCGTGAGATATAATAATTCTTTTTAAATGTTTTCAGATCTTTTTAATAATAATATTTTTGTGAAATGATTTTAATGAGTTCAAACTAGAATATCAATAATTATTTTAGGTTAAATAATAATTGTTTTCACAGTAACTAAAACAAGTTTTGCTCTACATCAAAGAAATCCAAATATTGTAAATTAGTGACTATTTTAATTAAAGTAATGATTATTTTTCTCTAATAATAACTAAAATGGGATAAGTAATTATAACTTCTCCTCTACATTTCTTTATTACTAAACATTTAAATATTATAAATATCAGTTATTACTTTATATTAAGTAATAATTATTTTTTTGACAATGACTAAAATGAGATAACAAATCATAAGTTTTACTTCACAAATTTTTTAATCACTAATATATTTTTTATTTTATATTGAGGACACTAAGATCATTTATAAAAATATTAATATAAAAAAGATTTCAAATTTTTTTAAATAAATAAGAGAAAATGATAATAAAATTTCTCTGAATTATATAAATAACATTTAATCCCTTAAAATACAATTATTTCTCCAAAGTCCTTAAAAAAATTTTCGTTATTAATTATATATAAATTACATATTTTATAACCAGGGCATGATATTAATTGTTAAGAATTTATTTTGAATCCAATGTTATATAAATTTGATTTATATTGTTTAAAGCAAGATTATTACTCTTTCAAAATCTAATGACAATTTCACCTTAATGTAAGTCATATTTTAACAAAAATGTCTTTAATTAATTAAAAAGTTAAAGAAATACAAATTTAAGATAGTATTTAAACAAAAAAAATTAATATAAAAAACGATTGTTTTCTCAGACTTCTACAAATATCACAAATAAAATATTAAAAAAATTATCTCCGTCTCTTTTTTCTGCCTCATCTCCTCAATCTCACGTCAACCTCCACCACTTGCTTTAAGCCTTTCACCCACTCTCAATCTTCTTCTCTGTCCCTCCAACCTCTTTCTCTCTCTCAAATGAAGCAGAAAACAAACATTGAAGGGTGCAAAATTAGAAAATCAGGGACGGCAAGGTCTAAAACTAATACATAGACACCTCTATTTCCAAAATCTTAGCGGGTGCATCTAAAACTAATACACAGCTCCGCCAGTGGCTAACATGGACTATGCCTCTTGTTCCATTTTTCTAGCTAGGCTTTGTTTGACCTTTTCTTTTTTATTTTTGTAAGGCATTAAAAGCACTTCATATATTCTAAATTATAAAAATATTTTAAAAAAAATTATTATTTTAAAACAAAAAGATTTCATTAATAATGCTTTTTAATATAATTCTTTCCATTAAATTCTCTGTCTTTAATAATATTCTTTTACAGGGATTTGGATATGGTGCATGTCTCTAGTATAGATATACTTGTCCCATTTGAGTTGTTGTAATTTAGATTAACGATTTAAATAAATTTACTCATTCATAAATTTTAAGTGAAGTGTAAATTCAAAAATGCTGATTTAAATTTTAACGATTTAAATATAACAAGAACTCAGTGCCTGTATAGGGCATTTTTAGAAGTCTGTATTTTTGTTTTGAAAAAATAAAATTGTGAAGTGTATTTAATAAGTTTTATTGATTTTTGTAATTTTATTTAAAAGTATATTATAAATTGGGAAGGATGGATTACAAGCTAGCCATAGCAAGTACTCAACAACTAATTTGCTCAAAATACGGATACAGACCCTCTTAACTAATTTTTTTGCTTTAACTTGTACAAAAAAAGTTGAAAATTGAATCCACAATTATTTATCTCTTAAAAAAGATAAGATCAGCATTCTTATCACTCATCAATATGAGCCGGTAAAATTTTAAGCTCGACATATTATATTGTAGTGCGTTAAAACCTCAAATAATTTAAATTTAAAAATTATTAGACCATAAAGTTATAATTAGTATTAATACACTCGCATTGTTAGTGGATCATATCAGAACTTTAACCCAAGGACGTGGCCTCTGTATCATGGAAATTGGAAAGCACTACTGCACAACAGGAAATGCTTTTTTTTTTTTTTGTCTAAGATATCATCACAACTAATAACCGTGAGACTAATCCTTAAAAAACCTGAGAGCTATTTAAAGAGTTGTCCTCTTTTAAATAATGTTTTTCCATACACAAATTCAGAAATCGAATCCTGAAATGATGCTTAAAGGGCCAAAATCACTACTATCTATGCCACATATACTAAAGTGGCGTTTTATGGGTTTTGAAATTGGTGTAAAAAATCTTGTTTAAAAAAAATCAAAATATAAAAGGTGACTTTAACCATTGTGTAAAGTTAAAAATTTTTTAAATTAAATAAATTTTTTACACCGTTAGTTGTTGAATTGCTATACTTTTTATACTAGTTGTGGTCATCAATTGTAAAAAATTATTTCTATACTAGCTAGTTAAAATCGGTGATATGTTATATGACATGACAAAAATTGATTATGCAGTGTTTGAAACTTATTCTCAAACTCCCTCCAAAAGCGATAAGACTTGCTTTAAACTTTTCATCAATTAATGTTGTAACAGTGAATACTGACAAAAATATGTAGGAAAAGTGCATTCTATATGCACTTTGTCTTATTGTATGTCTTTTTCTTTCTATGGACACTAGCTGCTTGTCTTATTATATTATTATATTCAATCACTCCCATATGATTTTTATCTATTCGGTATAATTTATCATATCATTCAGCTATTTTGAAGTAGGTCTTTTTATTTATATTCTGTCAAATATCTAATATAAATTTTCATTGTATACGTCTGAATATGTGTGTGTATATATATATATATATATTAATTCCATATGTATCTATATATTTGTCTAAGAAGTCATCGAGACAAATTTGTATTAAGATTCCAATTGGTATACTTAATCTCTATCTCAAGTCATCATATATAAAAATGAAACCAAATAAGAGATTTTTATTTGAACTTGAAACAAAAAAGTGATAAATAAGCACACATTGAATATATAACTATTGAAATTGGACAAAAGAATAGAAATTGATGTTTTGTAAAAATATATCTAACTAAACATCTTTATTATATGTCAAAATCAAAATTATGAATTCAAAACCATAATTTTTTAAAATTATCAAAAAACCCCAATACATATGTTAAAATCAATTATAAACACCAAGGTTGTTAAAATTGTGAGTTTAAATAAACTCATGATGAGAATGTAAACTCAAAACGTAGATTTAGATCGTAAACTCATAAGAGATTACCTGTATTAATAAATAGTTTTTAAAAGTATATGACTAAAAATTAAAATATAAAATATAATCATAATTTAATTTAAATATATTTTAAATATAAATTATTAAAATTAAATTCATCTACATTCATAGATTATTATATTCATCATAAAATTTTAAAATAGGGTAACTTATTTTTTATATTTTTTTTGTTTTCTTGTTTACTGATATTAGTTTTTGTTTTCTTTGAGTTTTATTTTTCATTGAATTGGGTTATAACACTTCTATGAATCAAGTTTTATACAATATATATTTATCTTGCTCAATGAGTTTATGAATAGATTGCATAATTTCATAAGCTAAAAACGTAAAATGGTAAACTTTGAAAGTCATATCATGAGTTTAATTGAGTTTTATCTAATTCAAATTTATGAATGAGCTAATATAATTATATAAAGTTGGAAACATAAAAACAATAAACTTGAAAACTCAACTTGAGAATTTGACAACAATAATAAACACAAAATCATAGTTTTTTAAAAATATTCAAACACCCATATACATATCAAAATAATTATAAATCTAAACCATAATTTATAAATAAAGTTTATATGTTTTGTGGATAATTTTTTATGAAAGTATAATTGAAAGCTAAATTGAAAAGTATGTAATAATGGTTTATGAGATAAGTATGAGTTTGATTTTATAATTGATTTTGGCATGTATGTGATATTTGGATATTTAAAAAAAAACCTTGATTTTGGATTTATAATTAATTCTAGAATATAGTATTTAGATATTTTTAAGAAAATTATGATTTTGAGTTCATATAATTGATTTTGACATGTAATAAGTGGTGTCTGGGATATGTTTTTACTAAGTCATGGTTTTACCAAATTTTCAATTATACTTTTAAATTATCTTAAAACCAATTTTACTATTAATTTTATAAATCAATTATATGAAGTATGTAATTAATTATATTTTAAATCAATCACGTGTATTAATTATTATTTTTCAAAATCAATTTTACCATGGGGACATATCCAAAGGCATCCTCAACGGTTTTGGCACTTTGTTTTCTTCATCACAGGCCAACTGGCCAAGCACGTGGTGGAGCTGGATTTTTGTCTCGTAGTTTTTCACGAGTGTGTATTAATTTTCATTGGACCACAGACAATATAGATAAACATTCTTGACAGGAAACTTTTGTCAATACAAATCACTAGAGATATCAACAAAGACGATAGCTTCCTAACATTTTCATGTCTGAGGTACAAACTGGTCATTAAACTGTGAAAAAAACACTGATTCACAGTTCATTAATTGGATCATTATCAAATTGTGTTGAACAATCAATTAAGCCAATTGTTGATCAGTTTAGCCCGTCTTTAATTTGATCGATTCTTGCCAACGCTAATTTGCAGTGTTCATTTGGATCAAATCAAGACCCGGTTCCTAATTCAACCATTTGAATTGACTAGTTCAGTACTTCAGTCTAATTTTAAAAACCCTTGCAAATCTAGAAACATATTAAGATGGAATGTATTGGCAGATAATTTATAAATATACCTATAAACAGTTTTATAATTGTAAGACACGCTTTAGTCTCAGTAAATCATTAATAATATTTAATTTGCCTAAACTTTTTTTCCTTAAAAAGAATATACACACTGGCTTGTTTGGATTCAATTAAAAAAAAAAAGACAATTTGAATACTCACAAGTATATTTTATTACGCTTAAATTTTGGTAGAATATGTAAATATTATGTACCTATTTGGTTTTATTTTATATATTTTCTGTTCATCAAGGTTCATTTGATTAAAATAACTTCCGATAAAATGAATGGAAAAGAAAAAAAATGGAAAGGAAATTTGTGGTGAATTTTTTGGATTTGAATTTTACATTTAAAATCTATATATTTCAAATTCATTATTTGAATAGCATAAAAAACTGATAGAATTGGATACACCGAAGGAACATAATTGCTCTATAGGTCTAATGGATTCTAATATTTCTCTGCAGGCCCAATGAGTGAAAAGGTATCTCAAAGATAACCACTACAAAAAAAAAAAAAAAATTTTGAGAATCGCCACTAAAAGTTTGATCTTTTGTAGTGACATGTAAAATCATTATTGAAAGTTCACAATTAGCGGTGACTTTTTAGAGTTATCGTAGAAAGTTTGATTTTTGTAACAATTAATAATAACTAGATATTATCATCATAATTTTTTATTTTTTATTTAATCTAATTTTTAACATTTTAAGACATTAATTTTATTGTATTATTGTAATTTTATGATGAATATATAAAATAATATAATGAGTGTTCATTTAATATATTTTATGTTAAATTGATACTTTAAAATACAAGTGTTTAGCTCATAGGGACTCTTGTGAATGCAAAGATTTCTTACTGTAAATAATTGCATTTTTCTTATTATTTACGGATATTTTATTGTTAATTGTATTTGGTTATGGGCTCTTGCAAATAAATGAATTTATTATCTAAATAATTAGACTTTTTTGTTATTTATGGACTTTTGATTGTTAATTTTATTTAGTTAACTTGTAAATTTTTTCAAGTACAAATACACATGAACTCTTTAGAATAAATAAGCTTCTTGTTGTAATTAATTGAACTTTTCATATTATTCATGGATTCTCACCTTCAAAAGTAATCGTAATTGGGGGCTTTTGGGTTTATTGTTCACTAGACCTACATGAAATTATAATCCTTCGGTGAGCCTAATATATGATTCTCCCTAAAAGATTTCAATTTCAAAGACAATAAAATGGGCGATGTAAAATGAAAATTAAATAAGAATAGAATTAGAGTTTTTTTTTTTTTTTGGCTAGAGAGTAAGAGAGATAGAGTGACTACCATTTCAATTAAAGAATTACAAAGAAATTATGATAAAATATGAATTTAAATTTAGATCAAATTTAAATTCATAAATTTTTATGAATTGGATTCAACATAAATTCAAATTCTCATGTCTCACAACTAAACAAGGTCCGGTGATAGACTTTTTTTTAGTTAGACACTTTAAAGCTTTTAATTAGATTTTCTTTTATATGAAAACAAAAGTTCAAAATTAAATCCCCAGCAAGTTATTTAAAAATAATACCCCTTACAACTTATACTAATTTGAGTGATAAAAACAATTATCATCTACTTGACGTATACAGCAAGCAGTGTACGTGGTGAATACTCCAGTAATTTAAATTGGGAAACATTATGTATCGGTTTCATGCAGCAAACTTATTTACAAATAAGTCCTATAAAAATCAGAATTCACAACCAAGTTTCTTAGGATCTGAATATAATTTAAAATTAAGATAAAAATACAATAATGCCCCTATTAAATATATATGCATTACATCAGTCAAATAATTTATAACTACTTTATTAATATTTTATAACTATAACTTTAACTTTTTACAATTGTAACTTCACATATTTAATAGTTAAACTGATAGTTGTAAATTACTAATAAAGTAGTTGTAAATAATCAATATCAAACTTTGGTAATAACACATTATTGTTTAACTATTGAATATGTGAAGTTATAGCTATAAAAATTTAAAATTATAATTGTAAATTGCTAACAAAATAGTTGTAAATTAATTATTTGATTGATAAAATATATGTTTAATAGAGTTATTATTATCCTTATAACCTAATTTCAAATTGCACTTGGTTCTCAAAAAATCTGACTGTGGTTTTCAAATTTTATGATACTTGTTGATAATTTAGTTTGCTTCACGGGACTTATATATATTTTTTCTTTAAATTATGTTGAATGTGTTCCAAACTTATTTTTAAACTCCTCAGGAAAAAAAAAAGACTTACTCTAAACGTTTCACCAAAATGTTGTGCCAATGAATATTGACAAAAATATAAAAAGTACAAAAAAAAAACTTATTATTTTGGCGCTTTAATTTGACGAAGACTAGTAGTGTAGTAATGAAGATGATTATATTGATGATTAACAATAGTAAATCATATCCTAGGAGGTTAGGAACCTTATTTTATCATTTTCATTTTTTTAAAAAACAAAACTTAAATCATGTTTGATTTGTGTTTTTGAAATCTGCTTTTTGTTTTTAAAAACCAAAAAGCAAAAAGAATTTAATTTGTTTATATAAGTATTTAAAACTTAAATATTTTAAAATTTTTCTATTTTTAAAAAAATAAAAAGTATATCTTAAAATTATATTCATTTTTATTTCTAACGCACAGTACATTTTACTGTTGTAAATTATCTTTAGTTATAAGTTATAACCGATCATTATCATATGATATCACTACTAATAATTAGCAACCACTATCATCGACTGTTTTCTAATTCAAAAATTATTTTAAAATTAATATAACTAAACAAATTTTCACTTTATCTTATTTTGAAAAATAATTTTTAAAAGTTGATTTACAAAATAATATTATAAAACCAAACAAGTCCTTAATATTTTGGCACTTCAATTTCCTGCCATGCGAAGCACGCGATGGAGCTGGATTTTCGGCTCATTGGACCACTGACAATACAGACAAGCACTTATTGACGGGAAACTTTTGTCACACCTTATACTCACCACGTATCAACAACGATCACGCCTTCTTCCTCACACTTTTCATATTTAAGGTATAAATCTGGAACCTATCCACATGGATTTTATTAGTAGATAATTTATACACAAATATGCCTAACTTTGCAATTGTAAGGAAGACACGTTTTAGTCTCACTTAATCTTTAATACATTTTGGCCTGATTTTTTTTCCTTTAAAACACAACGCACAAGGTTGTTCGGATGATCACAGTCATGTTTTCTTAAAAATATCTAAATATTATCACAATCATCTATTTATTTACAAAAATACCATCACTTTTTATTTTTACACCAGTTGCACGTGAACCGGTGTAGATATAAGGATATAAAAAAAACTATTTTGTACTAGTAGGACTCAATAAAAGACACAAGTGTATTTTTATACACTTAAAATCTGACAAAATATGTAAATACTTTTATCAAAAAAAATGTAAATATTCCATCTGTTAAAAATAAGACATTTTTAATTAAGTTACACCTTCAATAAATTAGTTAATTATCTTTAAACTAACAATATCTTTTATGTTTGCCCTTATTTAATAATGTATCTTGATGAAAGGTGAAGGGTTGAGTGATTTATTTATTAAGAAAATTTAAAAAAACTCATTAATTACACATTAAAAAACTAAGACACCCTATAATTTTTAATATTTTTTAAGAGAGGGAATATTAACATTCATTTGATTGAAATAGTAAATGAAGAGGCGATTGGTTTGATTGATTGAAGGAGTTGAATCAATTTATTTTAAGATCTTATGAAATTCTCATTGCATATTGATATGAGAGAATTTCTAATGATGTCATTTATATGTGAAAATTTGTCGTAAATTTTTATTGAAAGAAATTCTCTCAAAACATTGTTACAAGACATTCTTTCGGATTTGTTGTTCGTAAGAACTTCCTACAAGCATGGGCGTGAGAAATGGTTCTTATGATTTAGTATGTGTGAAATGTTTTTTTTTCCTTCAACTATTTTAGTGATGAGAAACTTTTGGGTGAGAAATTCTCTATCTCAAATTTTTTTAATATTACCTTTTTCATTATATTAGCTCTCTCTTTAATATTTTCACAAATAAATTATTAAAATGAAAGATATTTTTGAAAATTTTTATTTTTATTTTAAAAATATAAGGTTGTACAATATATTTAGTAAACTTTATTGATATACATAATTTTATTTAAAAGTGTCTTATGAATTAAGGCAGAATAAGTTATTGATATTGAAGATTGTGTAAGTATAGTGGGAAAATTAATTTAGTACAAATTTAAATGAGACCAAGGTACTTTTCTAATTTTAAAAATAATATTTATATTAGTTACTTAAGTTTTATTCTTAATTGTTTTTTATACAAATTTTTATGCTTAATTGTTGGATATATTTTTTTTGATAATTACAAAACTCAAGAGAATATTTTATTGCTTGTGCATATTATAAAATCAAGATAATGTCAAAATCATCAAAAGAGCAAAGGATCAAGAGAACAAGCGAAGATCTAGCTAGTGCTCATAAGTTTATTATTTATATTTTCTCTTAGTTCAATTTTAAAAATCATTTATGAGAGGTAGCATTTGCATAAGCATGATAGAATCCTGATTAGAGACAAGTCATAAACTCATATGTTATGATTTTAATTTAGGAATATCGTAGAAAGCATTTCATTAAGCTTCATGTTCATTCTCGTGGGAACTAGTCAGTTCACACATGATCTGGATGAAATGTCTTAGTATATCTTCATGCCTGTTGAACCCATTCTTGTAAAAACTAGATGTTTATCTCACAAAAATCATACTTCCAAAATGACATCCTATTCTATTTGCTCATTCACGCTAGAATCAATTTGATACACATGAGAAGTAGAGCTCTATAATGGTGCTTGGTTCTATCCACTACATCATGCAAGAATTACAGGTGATTCAAGCAAGAAGTAGAGTGACAGTAAAAACCTTGTTTTTGGACTTCTATTTTTCACAAGAAGTAGATGTCATACTCATGAGAATGAGGGTTCCAGTAGTTACTTGAGTTGTGTCTAAACTAATTTCTTGCAAGAACCCAATTGATTCACGGCGCTTCACGCGAGAAGTAGCATATCCTTTTGAAAATCTCAAGTATTTTGCATTGGAAAGTCCTAGAATATTTGAACATTTGTGAAAAATCTTAAATCTTGTGTTCCAAAACTTGTCTAACCAATTCTCAAGAGAATGGATTCTATTCATGTGAAAACTAGTAGACAGAAAGGTCTTTCACCTCCTCAATCCTCAAAAACCAGAGTGAGCTATCGCATGAACTAGTTGTCTAGAGAAGCTTGTACTTTTGTTTGCCTCATTCACACAAAACTAATTGCATCTACTCAAGAAGTAGACTAAACTTTACACAAGCCTTTCTACTACCTCTTATTCACACAAGAATGAACTCTTCACATGAGAAGTAGAGTTATAAATACATTAAGGTCACGTTTGGTTACTAGAATGAAATGGAATGAGATTGATTAAAAAAATAAAGATAAAAATAAATTAAATCACCATCATCTTTATTGTAAGCATAATAAAACTCATTTAATATATATTATAAATGTAAAAATTATTACACATTTCAAAAATTTTATAAATTATGATTCTTAACTTCATAAACTAAATTACTCATCCCTCTTATAAATATGATCACCTATCTCCCTTGATCATTTTATTTTTATCTTTATTTTTTCAATTCACTTCATTCTAATAAGCAAACGTGACTTAAATAAATTTTGCAGGTAAAGTGCTTTTTGATAGAAGCTATTTCTTACACACAATGCAACAGCTCTAAACGATCAGTTTGAAGTCTCTAACGGTTACGTCTTCCTTATATTATAAATAAAACATTGTTTAAGTCATTAGGTAACAAATTTAGTGTGCATTAATTAACTGATTTCTACCTACTGCATTAACTGATTGGGACGAGACTGAAAATTCAAAAAAAAAAAAAAAAACACACACACACACACACAGAGTAGAAGAAAGAGCTAGAAAATTAAAAATTAGACAACTGTTCTCTATCACTCTATGACTACATTAATCTTTTCAAATTCGGAGTTATCAAGTGTACTTTTCTTCACTTTTTAAAATTAAAAAGATCCATTTGTTTTAAGTATTATCTTTCAAATATCTCATTGAAATATAAAATAAAGAAACCAAATTGCACTCATCAACACAACATACTTATAAATTACTCATTGACAAAATTTTTATATTAACAATGAGATTTAAACTCATGCGTCCATGGACATAAAAAAACCTTCACTGGATAATATAGATTGTGTTGAATTGTGCAGTACTCGGGCCTCACTTTTGGAAGAAACTAGGCCTCTGGCTCGGTGGCCCTTATGTTGGCCCAATCTTACCGATGCTCTAAGCCTCTAACACTGAGGACATGGTTATGGTTAACTGCATGTCAATTTACCAAATTAATTTAAAAATGGAAAAAGATTCTAAGAATAGAATGAAAAGTAATGATAAACAATTGAATAAGCGAGGTTGATTGTCTCGAATCTGTTTGGGATAATATTTAAAATGTGGGAACAAAATTAAGTTTTATATTTATTTTATTGAATACAAATAAAACTGATCAAACTCTAGTTCCTCGAACTGTGCGTAGCTGATAGTGTTAACTAAATTGGCTTGAGGAGGAGAGACCTTTTCTCTCTTGTGGTTTCTCTGGTTTCTTTGGCAGTAGTTCCTTCTGCTTTATGGTGTTTTCCCCTTTTCTTTAGTTTATTTCGTTTCTGTTCTCGTTCTTGTGGCGATCTTATTTGTTTTTTTTTTTTAAGTGCTTTGGTTTTTTGTTTCAATATGTTTCTTGCTGCACCCTCTCCTCATCATATTTCCTTTTGCCATCGTCACTATCTTTTTTAAGCTTCTAGATTCGTGTACTCTTCATGCCTCCAAGCTCCAAGCTTTTATGGGCGTCTTCGTGGATCTGTTAGAGTGGTTCGGAGTCAAAGTCCTTTCTTTGTTGTGTTTTTTAGTTTTGTTTCTGATCTTAACTTTGTCTTAGATAAAGGTATATGGTTATTACAAGGTTTTTTTTCTTTCGGCTTTTTTGTGGTTTGAGTCTTTTGCTTTTTCTTTGGATTCTTTCCCTTCCTCTAATGTCTGGTGTCGTGTTTACGGGCTCCCTCTGGCTTTGTACTCTGAATCTGTTACTTCCTTAATTGGAAACAAACTGGGTTCCTTTGTTTTCTTCGACAAGTCGTCTGTTTCTTCCAACGTTGGTCTTCATTTTAAGGTTTTTGTCTAGTCTTTCTACTCTTCCATCGCATCTGGAGGTTTTCTTGTCTCTGTTTTCCTTGAACATGCCCATCGCGTTTGCTAGCCATGCTTGCATGTCCGTTATCTCTCTCCGGGTTGTTCGAAGTCAGTTTACCAGCGTTTGGGTCGGAAGGACATACCGGTCTCATTCTAGGGCTACTTTACGTCCGTAGCCTTTTATTCGATTGGGCCTAATTATTTTTTAAAGGGTTCTCAAGGAATTCGGCTTTCTTCTTAACCCACTTCAACTAAAGGTTCGTAAATGACCTCATTTAGATCTTCAGCTCCTGAAGCTGAATATTCACATGGACACTTGCATGTAGTCTCTTCGCTGGCATGTTCTGGTTATGCCACGACTAACAGGATGCAGAGTGAATTTTCAGTGAGCTCTGACAATCATGAGTCAAAAGTTTGGCCTGAGAAGAAGCTTAATTAAGGTGTTTCATCATTTCTCTGTGCAGTTAGTTAAGTCTGATTGCCGAGGTGCCGCCACTGCCGTGATCTTTCTTGACTATGGTTGGTGATTTGCTTATGAGATGAGCTGTTGGCATTTTAAGGCTCAAGACTTTTATTTCCAACCCTGGTTAATTAGAGCTTCTCTCTCTCGAACTTTTTGCTTGCAAGAGTTGGTTTCACAGGGCCTCGTAAAAAGTTAAATTCTACCACGGTTACCTTGTGCTTTTGATTTTAACAGACCATCTCTCAATGGGTCTAGTGTGCTTGGATCCTTTACTTCCGCCAATGGTTTTGGAGCTACTGACAAGACTCATAGGCGCTTTAGCTGATCAACGGGATGAAATAAACCTTCCAGATGCCTCAGACTTCGGACTAGAGTTGGGTTTTGTGAGCTTTTCCGAAAAAGCTTGCCTAGCTGTTCCATGACTACGTTGATCACAGAGGATTGTGGAATGGGTACGTAGCGTCACAATCCCCTTTTTCTCACTGGGCTACTCTTCATATTTTTCTGTTGTTCTATTAGTTGCTCTGTTCCACAGGTTTCTAAATAATAGCCCTTGCAGTAAATTTTTTTTTTTTTTACCATGTTGTGAAGCAATGATGTCTTTGGGATATCGGTGTGGGCCGTTGTTGTTTGTTGGCTTTTTAGCCTTCACTTCGTGAACGTCTTCTTCTCTTTCTATACCTATTAACAAAGTTATTAAATTTGCAAGTTTAAATAAATTAATAATAAAAATATAAATTTAAAACATAAACTCGAATCATAAATTTATAAAAATTTATTTCTATTAATAAATAGTATTTAAAAATATATAATTAAATAATTAAAATATAAAATATCATCATAATTTAATTTAAATATATTTTAAATATAAATAATTGAAATTAAATTTATTTACATTCATAAACTATTATACTCAATATAAAAATTTAAGAAAGGCAACTTATTTCTGATATTTTTTAATTTTTTATTAATATTAGTTTTTTGTTTTTTTATTTTAGTTGAACTAGAATTTATTATTTATATGAATCAAGTTCTATACAGTATATATTTATTTTATTCAATGAATTTATGAAAGAATTGACATGATTTTATAAATTAAAAATGTAAAAGTAATAATTTAAAAAATTAATTTATAAATTTAATTAAATTTTATTTAATTTAAATTTATGAATGAAGCAGCATAATTTTATAAGTTAAAAATATATAAAGTTAATTTGAGAGTTTTACAGTAATGCCTGTTAGTTACCTTTAACTTCCACTTCGGGACGGTGCTTCTTTGCCCATGCATGTGATGCACTTTACGCGATTGGATCTCCATCAAGATAGTAAAATTATGCATGTGACGTCGTCATCTTAGATTTACTTTCCCAGGGACTTTTTTTTTTTTTTTTAACTGCAATGTTCATGTTATGTTATTGTTTTTATATTGGGTTCAATTGCTCTCCAATCGGGACATTTGTAAGAGGCTAATGTTTATATAAATAAATAGTCTCTATTTTTTTTAAAAGAATACAAATAAAACTAAAAGGACAAGAATACTCTTGGCAACAAAAAAGATCAAGAAATAGAAGATGAAGATTAATTATATATGATTATAAAACTTTAAGAATTTAATTAATAAAGATTAAATTTTATTATCCAAGTAGATAATTGAGGTAACTTTAAAGATTAAAAAATTTATTATCCATGATATAAATTTAGTAAAAGTGCAATTTTTTTATAATAAATAAAAGTGCGTATTTAATTCTTTAACTTCAAGTAAAATTTCATTTCATTTTTAAAATTTTATAAAATACTTTTTTAATCATTTAATTTTAACATTGTCCATTTCATTAAAAAATAAATTTTAAATTTTAAATATTAACAAAGTATTATCAAATATATTAACATATTAAATCTAATTTTTTAATATTAATATAAAAATTATCATTTAATATTAACAATGTTAGGTTAGACAATTGAAAAATACCATATGAAATTAAAGAATTAAATTAAAATATTATAAATAGTTAAAGCTTTACAAGTACAGTTCCATGTATAAATTAATATTAATACAATAATATTGTAGTAAGCAATAAATATTGTTTTATAACTATATTAATTAAATACTGATATCTTTTAAAAATTTTACTTAATTCAATATACATAATATTAAATAATTTTATAATTATTTTTTAATTATAACATTATTTTATCTTTTACTCTTTTAAAAAAAGATATATTAAAATTTTAATTATTGCAATCAAAAAACTTATGTAAAGTATTTAATGAGAGTAAAATAAAAAAATATAATTTTTTTAAAAAATAAAATTTTAACTAATATTTTTTATAAGCTGTAAATTAATTATTAATGTCTATAATATTGCATAAAAACAATATTTCAGATTATCAATTTATTCGGGCAAAAAGAAAAATAATCATTTATGATACAATTTTCACTCTCCCATAAAATGTAGCATGCTGGTGCCAGGAACAGTTGTTGCTGGCTTTCTGCTTCTGGAGTGAAACGCAATCTTGAAAACGCCGGCGACGGGAGAAGAGTGTAGATTGGTAAATTGAATGGGAAATCAAAAGCATAAGTGGACCGCGGAGGAAGAAGAAGCTTTGCTCGCTGGCATTGGGAAGCATGGCCCCGGGAAGTGGAAGAATATTCTCAAAGATCCTGAATTTGCCCCGTTTCTCACTCACCGTTCCAACATCGATCTGAAGGTTCCTCTTTTTTCATCCTACTTCTCTTCCTTTTCTCGTCAATCTTTACGATGGCGGGTGTTTAAGGGTTTTTTTTTTTAAAAAAAAATGTTGTTCTTTAGTTGTTGTGTAGGGTGAAATTGTTAATTGATTTCAGGGATTGTTTTCTATTTTGATGTATTTACATTTGGATTTCAATTTTGTGTCGGCGGATGAAATATGAACCGAGTGCATCTACGCATGATTTACAGAAGCCGGTGTTGTCTTTGAACTTACTCTGAGACTTTTGTATCATGAGAAATCTTCTTTTATTGTCCTCTTTTGTCTTCTCATTCTGGCACACTTGCCAGGATAAATGGCGAAATTTAAGTGTCAGTACTGCAGCTCAAGGATCTAAAGAAAAAGCTAGGAATCCAAAGATTAAAACTACGGAAGCTTCTACACTTGCGGGCACGCAAAATGCTTCTGTTGCTCCTCCGCTTCGTCAATGTGCACCTTCTGATGCCGCCACAGATGATTCTTCTCACAATGCACAGGATGTCAAACATGCTCCACAGTAAGCGGCCCCCTGACTGAACTGAACTGAACTTCCAAATTTGAAATTCTAATCATCTGACCGAGCCAGTTTATTTGAATATGTGTTAATCCTATGTGGCCATCATTCATTTACCACCCATTCTATTTATACAGGATAGGAATATAAATGGCAAAATGTTACCGTAGAAGTGGCTTTCTTTCTTTCTTTTACATAGAAAACATAGAATTCAGCATCACTCAGATACACCTGTCTATTTGTAAAGACAGCATTTTGTCATATAGAATTTAGAAATGTCTCAGACTCTACTGCTTTGACGGTTAGAATTGAGATTAAGATATGTTGAATAAATTTATGTATTTTGTTTTCATTTTGTATGTTCCTAACATATTTGCAAGCTTGGTTGTTTGCATCTGAACAAATATGGTATGTGATGGAAATATCTATTACCACCTTGGAGTATTATATCATGTTGCAGGAATACTTATGCACCATAATTTCAAGCACTCTTTACATAATCTCTAGTTGTTATGGCATAAATTTTATAGTGTCTTCAATATAATATGCGTTACTTCTTATTTAATACCTTAACAGTTTACTTAGGACTATATCACATTTCATTTGGGGTTTTGTGTACTCTGTGTTCTTTAACAGGTACAATGGAATGATTTTTGAAGCCCTATCAATGATAAGTGATTCCAATGGATCTGACTTAAATGCTATTGTTAGCTTCATTGAGGTCAGATGGAGTTCTAATTTTGTTTTCTGTTGCATTAGGCAAATCCTAAGTCAAGGCTGTAATTTTTATTTTGGTTCTTAGATTATTTTAAGATGGTAAAGATTAAAGCTTAAGTAGAAATATACAATCATCATATGATCGTTTTGTCGGTTTTTAATCTCATCCATAAGTTTGCTAAAAAACCTTGAGTTGAAATCTGGATGAATATTGGGTTTTCTTGTTTCTTCATCATGAGTGCTGTCTTGCAAAAACATGTGCCACATAGACTGGTATTTATATCTATTTGTCAACTTAAATGATTTCTCTGAGATGCTATGTTGAACCTGAGCAAATAATATTTCATTGATCTTTCAAAATATATGCTTAGTTCCTATGCAACAGTTTTTTGGTCAAAAATAAAATTAAATTTACCCTACTTCTAAATTTGAAGAATGAAACAGTGCTGTCATCTTAGTGTCTGTCGTTGAAGCTGTTATGACTTGCATTTAGTCAAACAGTTGAGTTTGTCAAAACTACTTACTTTTCAAGCCCCCTCATCTCTTTTCCTTTTCAGCTGTCTCGGCCTTTTCTGGGGGGAGGGGGTTCAGGTTTTTGGAGGGTGGTGGTCTGGAAATTCAATAGGACATGGTTTATTGATTGTGTTTAGAGTTTCTTTATGTGCTGACTGCTGAGTTGTTCTATGCTGAAATTCACAAAGGATGACGATCATGTATATTGCTGCAGCAAAAGCATGAGGTTCCTCAAAATTTCAGACGAGCAGTAGGTGCAAGGTTGAGGAAACTTGTTGATCAAGGAAAACTTGAAAAGGTAAAATATCCTCTTTGATGTTGACTTATTGTAGAAATAAATATGATATAGACAAATGTATTTTCATTGAAATTATTTTCTTTAGATATGTGGCATGTGGATTTAAATGTTGAGTTTCTGCTATGTTTTAATTCTCTTACATAGAAGTTAGGAAAAATATTGGCATTGTTACTCCATGAAAAGACTCTCAGGCATTTTGTTGGTGATTTTGAATCTTTCTTGTAAAGTAACCTTCTTTACTTCTTATGTTTGGTAATGATTCTAGTGGGTTGCATGTAAGATTTTTAGAGACTTGTTTGGGTTGGGAATGAAAGAGAGATATCAGGAGAGCTATTGAGTTTTGAGAAGCAGGGAAGTTTGGGTTTTGGCTATTTGGTATCTGAAAGCATTGCTTTGGTTGGAAAATGGATATGATTCTTTCCATTAAGTTTACCTGACTTCTATTCCTATGCTGCCATGTTAATATGGGTGTGCTTGGTCTGCACGAGAAAAATTAGTGGGATAAGAGTATAGACCCCAAAATCTTTGAGACTCACTTGAATTCATGGGAAATTAATTTTTGAAGAATACATGTCCTAGAGACCTCTGACTTCTTTTTTGGTGGGGGATTGAGAGGGGGGATTTAATGGCTTTGACATTTACTTTTGGGTTGGGGATGTTCTTCTAGTGAAGTCTTCCCCCCTTTCTGTATCATCCCTCCTCTGCATCATGTCCCCTTTCTTAGTTTTGCCATTTTTCAGGACTTTCAATTTCTTGAAACCTTTAATTTTTTTTAGGAGCTGAATGATAGTCAATACTCAATCCTCTGTTTGGTAGCCTATCTGCTTTTCCATTATTCTGTTTAGTTGTTGTCCAGTTGGATTTGCCATGCCTCTGTACTTTAAATGATGCCTCCTTTGCCATGGTCAGTGACATAGTGAAATTGCTAATCTTGAAAAGCTTTCAGAGGAATTAAGCTAATTGTAAGTTCTGTGTTAATAGCAATCGAAGAACTTGTTTATGTAGTAGTTGCAGGCCAGAGCAATAAAAGCTCTCACAGTATGCTTTCCCAGAATGTTGCACCCACAGAGTGCTTTGCGGAACTCATTTACCTCATTGTAGACCTTGATCTTTCCATCAGTTTAGCCTCCTCATAAACTTATTCATGAGAATCTTAAATTTGAATGAATATCACTTGTCACCTTAGCTTACTTGCACCATCTGCTTTCATAGCTCTCCTTTCTTATTAATCCTACATAGCCATAAATTGATAGCACACAACTCACTTGAATACCAGAGAGGGAAAATTGACTGCCGCTTAACTATATGATCCTCTTTTTTAGTTTAATTACTAATGTTGGATTTTATCTGTTGTTTTTGCTTCTGCTGTGAAACCTGTGATTGCTCTTTGTTTTCTTACCTTTCACGGTTATGTGATTTGTAAGTTCTCTTTCTTTCTTTTTATGTTGCCTTTCATGTATATATTTGAAGTTATTGAGCCGAATTCCTCTTGTATATTCATCAGAAGGTATGTACAGCAATATATACATAAGCAAGACTGATCATATCTTCAAGAATGATGGAGACAGAATCAGAGGAGTATATCGGGAAGTGAATCGCGTAAATCACTCTATTATAACTACCCAATATCTCTCCCAATAATAACATATATTTACATTAAATAATTACTATTTCTAACCACACTCCCCCTCAAGTTGGATCATAGATGCTAATCATGTCCAACTTGCCAATACAATTATCAAACGCTGGTTTGTGTAATCCCTTGGTGAGCACATCTGCAGCTTGGAGTCTAGTTGGTAGGTAGATGAGGCACACGACTCCTTCCTCAACTTTTTCCCTAATGAAGTGTCTGTCAATTTCCACATGCTTGGACCTTTCATGTTGGACAGGATTTAGCGCCATACTGATTGCAGCTTTGTTGTCACAGTAGAGCTTTAATGGAGGAGCAACTCTGACATGTATCTCATCCATGACTCGTTTTACCCACAATACCTCTGAAATGCCTTGAGCCAATGCCCTCAATTCTGATTCAGCGCTACTCCTAGAAACTACTCTCTGTTTTTGGCTTTTCCATGAGACTAGATTTCCCCATACAAAGGAACAATATCCTGATGTTGACCTCTTATCCTTGTATGTTCCTCCCCAGTCTGCATCTGTATAAATTTCTATGGATTGTTGGTTTTGTTTTTTGAATAACAACCCTTTTCCAGGTGTTCCTTTCAAGTATCTCAAGATTCTATACACTGCTTCCATGTGCCTCTCCCTAGGGTCGCACATATATTGGCTGGCAACACTTAACGCAAACGCTATATCTGGCCGAGTGTGAGAGAGATAGATTAGTTTCCCAACTAACCTTTGGTATCTCTCTTTGTCCACTGACTCATTCTTCTCTTCTTCCTCTTCACATTTATCTTTTTCAAATTCAATCTCATCTTCCTTCTCTTTTCTCGGTTTCGCCCCCTTTTTCTTGACCATGACAGGTGTGTCTGTAGGTCTGCATCCTAACATACCTATCTCAGTAAGCAAATCAATGATGTATTTCCTTTGGGACACATAGATCCCTTTCTTTGACCTTGCAACCTCCATACCCAGAAAGTACTTCAAATTCCCAAGGTCCTTCACTTCAAATTCTTTTCTAAGAGCCATCTTTATTCTTTTTACTTCCTCCTCATGATCGCCGGTGACAACTATGTCATCAACGTATACTATGAGAATACACCTTTTTCCTCCTTCCATTTTTACAAACATAGTATGGTCAGACAACCCCTGTGTGTACCCTTCTGCCCTCAAAACTTTGGAAAATCTGTCAAACCAAGCTCGAGGTGATTGCTTTAAACCATACAATGATTTTTTCAGCTTACACACCTGATTTTTTCTCCCTCCCTCAAAGCCTGGGGGTAACGTCATAAAGACTTCTTCCTTAAGATCCCCATTCAAGAAAGCATTTTTAATATCTAGTTGGTGCAAGGGCCAGTCCAGATTTACAGCTGCAGAAATCAAAATTCTGATTGTATTTAGTTTGGCCACGGGAGCAAATGTCTCCTTGTAGTCGAAACCATACGTTTGAGTAAACCCCCTTGCCACCAATCGTGCCTTTAGCCTGTCTAAATTACCAGCAGCATCATATTTAGGGTTAAATACCCATTTACACCCCACAACTCTCTTTCCTTTCGGAAGTTCTACTATCTCCCACGTGCCATTCTTTTCCAATGCATTCATTTCCTCAAGTACCGCATTTTTCCATTCTGGAATGCTCAATGCTTCATACACATTATTAGGAATCTTCACTTTGTCAAGATTAGTCACAAATGCATGAAATGGTGAAGACAAGGTATGGTAACTTACAAACCTTTGAATAGGATGCTGTGTACACATTCTAGGTTGCTTTCTGAGAGCTATAGGTAGATCTAACTCTTCCACTTCCTCCATCTCAACTACCTCTTTTGCCTCAGATTCTTGAGAGAGATTTTTACTCTCTATGTTCTCAATCTCAGGAGCCCCTCTTAGTTCAGATTCTGGCTGTACTTCAGGCATAACAGTCTCCCTTTCTCGCCATTTCTTCCTTGAGTAAGTGATTGGTGTCTTTTCCAGTGCATTTTCTGCATTTTTATGATGCTTTGAAGGACTTTTCACCTTAGTTTCTGGCCTAGGAGACTGGATTCTGAGTTTGGTGGTATGAGGGACAAGAGAATGAGGGACAAGAGATTCAGAATCAGTATGGTACTGAGATTGAGGATTTTCTGGGTTTGGTTTTTCTGGAATAACAGGACCTGAAACATCTTCCAAATGCTGAAAGTCACTCCCTCTTTCCCCCTGAATTGAAGCATTTGGGTAAAAGGGTTCATGCTCAACAAAGGTAACATCTCGACTTACGTAGAGTTTTTTAGTATGAGGGTCAAAACACTTATACCCCTTCTGTGTTGAGGAATAACCAAGGAAGAGACACTTGACAGCTTTAGGATCCAATTTTTGAGAATGGTAAGAGTGAACATAGGTGGTGCAACCAAATATTTTAAGAGGTAGGTCAGTGGTAAGATGAGTGATGGAGTGAGATTCTTTGAGTTTCTCAATTGGTGAAATATAAGAAAGAACGCGACCAGGCATGCGGTTGATTAAGTATGTTGCTGTAAGAATGGCATCACCCCAGAAATATTTGGGAACGTTATATGTGAATAATAAAGCACGAGCAACTTCTAAAAGATGTTTGTTTTTCCTTTCCGCAATGCCATTTTGTTGAGGGGTGTTGGGACAGGTGCTTTTATGGACAATTCCATGGTCTGCTAGAAACAGATCCATGGTTTTATTGAAGTACTCAGTCCCATTATCAGTATGAAGCACTTGGATTGTGGCATCAAATTAGTTTTTTATCATAGTATAGAATTTGGAGAAAACAGAGGGTACAGAAGACTTATCTTGTAATAAGTAAACCCAACACATTCTGGTGTGGTCATCAATAAATGTAATGAACCATTTTGTATTAGTACGATTAGTAACACGAGTAGGACCCCACAAATCACTATGGATTATGGAAAAAGGATGGGTAGACTTATATTCCACAGGCTTGAAAACAGATCTGTGATGTTTAGCAAGTTCACAGTCAGTACAATGAAATGAAGAATTTTTATTGGCTAGAAATTCTGGAAACAAACGACATAAATACTGGAAATTTGGATGACCCATTCTCCTATGCCATAACATAAGATCCTTAAAGTCTTTATTTTCTAAGGTAGATGCAATATTGCACTGGATTCGAGACCAAAGACTACTCACGGTAGATTCATCAAGATAGTAGAGACCATTATGCTCCTTAGCACTGCCAATCATCTTCCCCGATGAGAGGTCCTGAAATATACAATGGGTAGAACAGAAATGAGCCCAACAATTAGCTTGTTTAGTCAACTTACTAATGGACAGTAAACTGCAAGTCAAGTTCGGCACATGTAAGACATGTTCTAATTTCAAAATTTCAGAAATAGCGACACTTCCTGTCCCTGCTATTGATGAGGACGTCCCATTTGCTGTGCTTACTGTTTCATTTCCAGCATTAGGAGCATAGGTGCTGAATAGTGTAGAGTCTGATGTCATATGGTCCGTTGCCCCAGTATCAACAATCCATTTGAAGTTATTAGTAGAAGTAAGTAAGGCATGATTACCTTTATGGGCCACAGATGCAGTATGATTTTGTTTCTGCCTTTTTTCATTCTACTGGAGCATACTGAGCATCTCGAGCAACTTACCGAGTTTTTCCTTATCAATCTCAGGCACCGGTGGGGTTGATTCTGATTTATCTGGTGGTACATCATGAGAAGTCTGATATCCTCGTGTCTTTCCTTTCCTCGGCTTCCAATCAACTAGTTTGCCATGTATGTCCCAACATGTCTCACGAGTATGTCCAGTCTTCTTACAATGGTCACAGGTCACCTTTCCTTTTTGGGTCTTCTGACTCGTGTCATTGCTCTTGCTCACAAGTGCAGCCGAGTCCAATGCTGGTTGAGTGGAAGTGGGCCCCGGAAGCATAATTTTGCGTCTTGAAGCTTCACAACGCACCTCAGAGAATACTTCTCTGGTTGATGGAAGCGGTGTACGACTCAACTCGTCCTCGTACATCATCCAAAGATTGGTTCAGACCGGCAAGAAACTGAAATACTCGTTCATTTTCCATCTGCTCCCTATACCGTGTTGCATCTTGGCTACTTGACCACTCTAAGTCTGTCATCAGGTCCAGTTCCTGCCAAATAGCATTAAGTTCCAACCAGAAGGTCGTGACATCACGCTCCCCCTGTTGCAGTGTCCATGCCTTTGTTTTAAGCTCATATATGCGAGCCAAATCCTTCCCATCAGAGTAGGAGTCTTGCACAGCCTTCCAAATTTCATGGGCTGAGGGAAGAAACATAAAGCTTTGCTGGATTTCTGAAGCCATGGCATTTATCAGCCACGATGATACCAGCGCGTTTTCCGTGTGCCATTGCTGAAACTCTTGCGTCTTGGATTCTATTGGAGTTTTCGATGAGCCGTCAAGATAGCCCATCTTCCCCCGACCTCCAATCGCAAGCTTCATGGCCTGCGCCCACATACGGTAGTTCGCACCGTTAAGCTTCACAGAGACGAGATGCACCAAGGACCCTTCGTGGTTGGTAGTCAATCCTATGAGACCACCCACCTTGCTCGGATCGATCTTAGAGGACCCATCATCAGTCGACATCAGAACAGTGTCAGTTGGGTTCGCCTCACTCTCGATACTATCTGCTTCGAAGCTCTCGGCGCCGGATTCCACTGGAAAGTGTCGCGGCTCTGATACCATGAAGTTATTGAGCCGAATTCCTCTTGTATATTCATCAGAAGGTATGTACAGCAATATATACATAAGCAAGACTGATCATATCTCCGAGAATGATGGAGACAGAATTAGAGGAGTATATCGGGAAGTGAATCGCGTAAATCACTCTATTATAACTACCCAATATCTCTCCCAATAATAACATATATTTACATTAAATAATTACTATTTCTAACCACAATATTTTTCCCTTGTGTATTGGAATTACATGGAACCAGTGGACTGCCTGAAAAATAGGGAAGCTTAAACTCTAGAATTTATAACATACTAAGAAAAAAGTTAAATGTGCGCTTTGTGAAAATGAAGTTCCTAAAGTGAATGGAAACTACAAATGTGAACTACGTGACCCCTGGAATGTTTAAGAATGAGAAACTCAGTGAAAAATGGGACTGGACAGTGCTCGTATGATTAGATATGAGCATTGTTGAAACTGAAATTTGAAGCTTCATGGAATGTGATTACTGGACCATTCAGAACTCAAGGACACAGATCCCATGAACATCTGGAAACCAAAACATTAAAAAATGTGCCAGAAAGCTGAAGATGAACTCACACCCGAAGTTTGTCTGAGCATGAATTTGGATTCTTTTAATGCACGGTTTTCACGTACAAAAGGGATCATGGATGGGTGGAGGAACTCTCCAGGAACGAAATGATGTTAAAATCACTCAATTTGGACCTCTGTAGAGTGAGAAAATGAAGTAAGAAGGATCTGGGTTGTGGGGACCTGACGGATCTGAGAAATAGGTAAAAATGACCCAACTGGAGGTTAGGGATAGCTAAAACATGTCGTTTCCTCCATCTCCAGACGACATGTTTTATTAATCAAAACATACCTTTTCAATAATTTGAAAAGGGGCTACTGGGCAGGGCTCTTTAATCTAGAGAGCTTCTTGGGATGTGTTAAGGTCTGTGGAAGCTCATTCTGGGGCACGGTTTGATCCTAAAAGTTCCTAAATTCATGAGCTTTATTTGATATACTATTTGCTATTTTTGGGGATATGATTGGTGATGTTTTATGAATTTTCATGGCTAAATTTTCAAATATTTAGTACCTGAAAATGCTAAAACCCTACGAATGACATTCATTTCTTTTCTAGTTGAACATGAGCTCAGAAGCACCGATACACAAAAATGGCTGGCGTGTCCGTGTCGGATACGTTCAGGACGGGGGAACGGCGTGTCCCTTTTCCCAATTTTCGGCGGACGCGGGCAAATGCGGGTTGAGACGGGTTGACGTGGGCGGACACGGGTCGGACATGGCTGACGTGAAACTCTGCGTTTTTCACCTCTTTTTACTCAGTCCCAACTCTAGAAACCCGATGCCCTAAGATTTTCAGCTCCAGTCGACCCCCTTCTCATGTTTTCCGCTCTGTCGCTCACTGCCTGTGTCGACCGCTGTATCGTTCTTCAACCTTGTATCGTTCTAAGTCAGACGCGTTTTCACTTCTCACTTCGCATGCTGCCTCACTCTCGCGTCTTCAACCTCATCATTCTTCAGTCTTCAGTCTTCAGCTTCAATCTGAGCTCTGCCTCAGCATCTTCGACCTCGTCTCTATCTCTTCTGTTCTTCACTTTTTTATTGTTCAATGTTAAGCTGCTGCCTGATGGATATTTATTGAGATTATTGCATTGCTGGATATTGAATATTTATTGTTCAATTTTTCACTGCTAAACTGAGAGAGGCAGAGCAACTAATCAGTTTTTTAAATTTAATACTGAATTACTGATTTAAACTTTTTTTATTTAGATGGATTATTTTAAGTTAAACATTAATTTATTTTAAATTTTTATTGGCTCTCTTCATGTTAAAATTTTTATTAGAATTACTTTAAGTTGATAATTATTTTTTGCCACTTGATAGTGTTTAAATGCTTAACTATTTATTGTATTATATTTTATGATGGTATTAGACATCTTGAAATTATATTTTTAGACATCCAAATATTTAGTATTTAATTATTTATATAGCCGTACCCATATTCTAAAATTTTGAAAAATAGCCGTGTCCGCGTATCGTATCGTATCGTACCTGATACTGTACCCGTATCGGTGCTTCTTAGAACATGAGTCAAGAAAACTCTTAACTCCAAGGGAAACGAGTCTATCAACAAAAGAAGACCATTGAATTACGTTTCACCTAGGCTAAGGAATCTCATGATTTAGGAAAGAATGGCTTTCTTATAGAGGAATCTTATGAGTCAGATTCAAGTGAAGAAGAATATGGAAGAGTTCAAACAGAAGACGAATTGAAAACTTGCATTAGAAATTTTTATGAAGAATATAATAATCATGCCCAACCTCTAAGATACGTCGTTGCTGAAGTAATTGTACTTTGTAGAAGCTTAGACGTTAGAAGGTATTGTTTCCTGAAGAGATGTGGGTGGATGCTCTACTCAACGCTCTCCCTAGTGATAAGTTTTGGGAACACATTAAATAGAACATTAAAGTAGATGCAGAAATGACACTATCTCAATTTATGGATGAATTACAACTCCTAGATGCGCATCATTATGGTGAATTGGAGAAAGAAAATTCTGATGTCTCACTTTCCAAATATGAGAAGTGCAAGACATTTCGGTCATGGAACATGGGAGAAAGGGAGAGGCATTTGAACTTTTGAAGAGCCCTCTAAAAGCCATCAAAAGGACAAGAGATTGAGTCATCAAATCCAAGCTATGATTCAAAATTTCCCACGAAATTTAAGGAAATGAAACTTTTGTGTCCACTACTCCTGTAAACATCAATTCTAAGAAATACATGTTAGTTTATTGTTTTACCCTTTTTTTTAATTGAACTTGGTTGTATGAACCATTTGGAGATGATAATTTTATTTATTAAGGTCGTTCTTTATTTTTGTTAATGGTACTGATCATGCACTTGATTGTATATGTGTGTGTTTGTAAATTACTTGACTAGGGATACTCTATCTGAGTGGGAGTACTCAATTTAAATGAGGGTTTTTAGATAATAAGCCGTTTGAGAACTATGAATTTTATTTGCTTGAGTTCTTGATTGGGAGTAATGGTACTTCTAGGATACATGTCATGGGAGTTCATATATGTAAACTCTGGATCGTGGACCTAATAGCTTCATTGTTATTCCAGTAAAGAATAAATGCAAATAAATGACATCTTATACATTGGATTGGGGACTGCAAATGATAGGAAGTTTTCTTTAATCTCGGATGAGAAGTCCTCTTTGGAGATAAATTGTTTGTGGTCACTTGTTTTGTTTTTAACCTTTCTAATATTATACGTGCACTGCACAGTGACATGGTCAATTGGTTCTGAGATTCAAACCTGAAGTGTTTTACTGCTTCCAGCAGGCTACATCCTCCCTTTGCTCAAAGACTATTCACATATGCCCTTATAAAAAGAATAGAAACGAAATATTCAAATGTTTTGGTTACTCTGATATTAAGTTAGATTTCAATTTCATGGTTATTTATGTTTTGGATTTCTCAAATCTGCCCTCCCATGCAGGTACAAAACTGTTACAAGATAAAGAGAGCGACGCCCGTGGAGACAAAACCACCTGTACCAAAGCAAAACGATTCTGGGTCACTTCAACCACCAGCCTCTGGATTTACAGCATCTCAGGAGACAGAAATGGATGCTGCGGAGATCGCGGCATACAGAATTGCTGAAGCAGAGCACAAATCACATTGGGCTGCTGAAGCAGTCAAGGAGGCGGAAAAATTCTCAAAGTTGGTTGAAGATGCCGATGCAATGTTAAAGCTAGCGAAAGAGATTTATGAGCAATGTATTAGTACTACAGATATATAGCCTTATCTGCTCAGTGATTTCTTTAATCATTCCTAAAATTGAATTAACCGCTTTTCTTGTGGGTTTATTGCAGGTTCACGGGGTGAAATCATCCTCTTTGCTTAGCTCACAGGGAAATGTAAGGTCGTTTGATGGAATTCCATTGATTTTGGTATTTATGTAAATTTTGTGATCCCATGAAATGATCTGTCTGATACCCCCCCCCAAAAAAAAATCCCAAAAAAGGTTATTTGGGATTGAAAAGGTCTGTTACGGCACATTTCAAATTTTCAATACTTGTATAGTTAATATCAAAAGCAGTGGTCATTACTTGAGGTTGATAGGTTCTTACGGTGCAGTTTTCCAAAGCAGTGGTTGTTTGAGGTTGATAGGTTCTTACTGTGCAGTTTTCTCAAAGTGAATTTCATCCTATAATTGACATGTTAAATTAATTTTAACTTGCGAGCGCGCGAGACACCTTGCTATTCCGAAAACCTATGAAAACTAGAATCGTGTAACTGGACGGGCCCACAGGAGCTTGGTGCTTTATCCACCACACGTTATGCAACTCTCTTGTCTCAACCGTCAATTTATGAATCTTTTACTGAAGACGGAAATGAGGAGCACGCTATTATAACATGGTTTATCAAAATTATAATAACAGAGAGGGTTATCAGTTCAATTGGTCAAAAAATTTGAATTAATTTATCTTAGATTTCTAGTCAGTATTCTGGAATATATAGTCTTATTAAATAAATATTTTAAAAACATCTCGAAGTGCTTTTAAAGAATTAAATTAAGTAAGGATCACTTTAATTAGATTGACTTGACTCTCAATTCTACTTAAACAATGTAA
This sequence comes from Prosopis cineraria, assembly GCF_029017545.1. Lineage (NCBI taxonomy): Eukaryota > Viridiplantae > Streptophyta > Magnoliopsida > Fabales > Fabaceae > Prosopis > Prosopis cineraria. The sequence continues at coordinate 39,251,487 of NW_026555343.1, read as the reverse complement.
GTTGGTGAAGGCAGGTTAAAAAATGAAAACAAAAAATAGCCAAATTTTAAATGAAAATCCAAGTTGGCACGAATAGGTAAGGTTTATCTTTCTACTCTAACTTATTATTAATATTTTTTATCAGATTTGTAATTTTCAGTTTGATGAAATTCACGACATTCAAGAATGTCTTCATCGTAACATTGTTAACATCAATTATCATTCTTAACATCATAACATTGTTTATCATTCTTACTATTGAAAAAGGAAGGAGGGGGGATCTTGTATGAATTTCACCTATCGACAATCAACATCTATAATAATTTATAACTAGTTACACTACAGACACATTTTGAATATGTATAACTATTCTTTTTGGATGCACTGTATATGACTTAACTAAGGAATAAAGGCTATGGCAAAACCATAAAAGAAAGTAATAAACAGAGAATATTAGAAAGCTGAAGCTTGTGTGTCCAAAAAGTCAACCCCCAATATTTTAAGAAAAATATTGACAACAGCACAGAAGTGTTGGTAAACAGCATGAGCATTTTTGGTTAATCAATTGAGGCATCTATTAGCTTCATGGTATAGTATAATATGCATAATATAATCATGTGTTACGTATGAACCACATCTAGTGGAGAATGTAAAAATTGATGCAAAAGCATGTGATGATAACAAACTTCTTTAAAAAAAAAAAAAAAAAAGCCAAAACTCAAAGCTTTGTAGCAGCTGCATGCTAGTTAATCTGAAATTTTGGCAATAAAACAGTCATGATTTCTTCTATTGAACTTAAATGACATAATCAAGAGCATGCCCAAAAACTGCAAATAGCAAACGGCATTTCTTTAAATCAAACCAGTTCTACATTGAAGCCAAATTCCTCTACCAGGAATCTGCGAAATTGTTTCAGTTTCCAAAAGCAAAACCTAAGTTCCACCCATGGGTCACCACATATTATGCAGCCATAAAAAGTCCAGCAAAATTGTCATGACTTCTTCATCCATCCAAGTCATAATAAAATGACAAAACCTCATACTACAAAAGCACAAGTCCAAGCTCCGCTGGATTCAGAGCCTGCCCTATTCTGTAGTTGTAAAGATAGTAGTGAAGCTTCCCATCACCTGGTCCAAATTTCAATTCCTTTAAGAAGGATTCGTTCTGCATGACATCCAATGCATTGAAAACATCGTAGTCCTTCTGTTTTGCCACAATGAGAGCATCATTCATGAGCTGAAGCAAAGGGGTCTTTGTTGAAACATTATAATAGGAATACGCTGCTTTCAAAATAGAATAGTTTTGGTTGCCAAGGATGGTTGAAGGAAGTGTGTAAAAGCTGCAGAAGTCAGTGATCTCATGAGTTTCAGGACTTTCAACCAGAAAGCTATCGACAACATTCTCCTTTGGAAGAAGCCAATGCTCCACATCGTTTTCATCAAAATCAGGTGCAACAACAAACTGGCTTATGTAGTTCCTAAGGAGCCTCGTAACTGCAGGAACATCATGTATTTTCATCTTTCTGAATCCTGGGGTGACTGTTGACTCCGGTAACTTATAAAGCTTGATTGTTCGACTCATCGTCATTCGTGCACCAAGCCGCGAGAATCCAACATCAATTAACTTCTTGGGATTTAAAGACCTATGCCAGTATTGGCAGTTTGCTATTGGTGTAGGAAGTACCACCCCAGCAGTATAAGCCGCCTGCCAGATATTCTCCATGTGCACCCTTCTAGTCACCTCTTTGATCATGACAGGAGCAAGCCTCTTCGACCTAAGCTTCTTGTGCACACACAGAAAATTAATCTCTGCCATATTAACAACCTCATCACGAACTCGGATTCTAGCAGGAACACCTGTGATGAAGGCAACCAATTTTTTGGAACTTTTAACACAGACACCAATATGCCAGCTCCTGAGATAACCAGGAGGTTGCAGAGCCCAGTGCAGAAACTCCTTTGAGTAATTAAATCTGAACATGTTCTCATCATCTTCGACATAATTATTAGCAAGAAGGTTATAAACCTCATTACACATCTCTTCAGAGTTGATATCACAAGTAATCCATTCATAGAGGTTAGGAAGGTTATATGGTTCTTGTTTAACATCCGATAAGGGAGTTGGAGGTTCAATAGGGCCTTCAGGCAAACTGCTGTTTCCTATATCCTTGAACTGCCCGACAGGTTGAGTTTCCCAAAATTTATGTCTTTTCTCAAGAGAGAGAGAGTCCTGAACCTTTTGGGCTAGAGTATCAGGCACAAGATCACTTTCAGAAGGCGCATTTCCATCTGCAACAGGGTTTTGAGTTTCTTCAGGAGATCCAGAAGATGTATTGCTGTCAACCATTTGAAATGTTTCCAGAAAAGTATTCTGAAAGACACCAAAAAAAAAAAATCAATATGTAAATTTAATGAAAGAAAGAAAACTTCCATATCATACTGGATGGCGATGTTTTAGAAAATAAATTCTTGTGGGAAAGTAATCTTACATATATGCTTTAGTCAAAGTTAATAGCATGTGTAAGATTTCCCAAGTCTAGTATTGTCTGTAAATTTATGTGGGTTGAATTCATTTATTTAGCTATATGTGTCTCAAGTATGCTTTTAGCAAACTCTATTAGATAGTAGTTAGTTAAATGGTTATGAAAAATACTCCCTTCGGTCCCAAATGTAGAAGCTAGTTAACTAATTCACATAGATTAAGAAAGTAAGGGAAGTTAGTTATTTGTAAAAAAATGCGTGCTGGTTTTTCTAATATAGCCTCCTTACTGATGAAATATAGGAATTAATATATTTTGAAGAAGCTTGCTATAAGAGGAAATCTGTCTTAATTTTATATTTTAATACTTTTTGTGTTTTACTCTATTTAGCAAGTGGGCTGTTTTATCATTTCATGTGTTAAATGGGCTGAATGTGGATGTTTCCTTATAGGGGAGGAAACCTCTAGTTTATATACAGAAATTGCTTTTGTAACTTGGAGGTAGATTTGATGAATGAATTCATTTGAGAAATTCTGTAAGCTCTTTCCCTCCCCTGTGCGTTCTCTTCCTCTCAGTTCCTCCTCCCTCTTTGTTCTGCCCTTCCTCTTCTCTTTCCCCTCTCTCTGTTCTCGCTTCCCTCTCCCATCTAAGTCTCTGTTTCTGTTTCTTTTCCCTTATCCTATTCTGTTCAAATCAGTGTGAGCATGAGTGCGTGTGTGTGTTTTGCATCACTTACATTGGACAACCTGTTGAGAGTATGGGACAGAAAGAGTCAGACCACAGGTTAAGTATTTTGTGTATAGCGAAGAGTAGGGTTTGTTGCATGAGAAGTTTTATATAAGTGTGTTTTGAGTATCTCCCTCTTCCTAGTATCTTTTTAAGTAAAGTTGAGAAGATTTGAGAAGTTTTGAATTGTTCTCCTCTCTAAGCATATCATTTTCCTCTTACCAACAATTCTTGTACATTATACCTGTTGAAACTATCTAACCTGCTGACGTGGGAGTCCCTACACTTCTCTAACACCCAAACCAAATAAAATGAACAATTAATTGCAATTAATCAACCTTTCAAGAGCACAAACTAAAAGCATTTTGAGGTGAAACATCCAAACAATAAAATTTCAGTCATTACAATCATAAGCACTAAACTAAAGAAAATTATCTTTAATTGCACAATATTCTGCAAGCCACTGCAATAGTGCTCTGGTACATTTTTTTAACCATTTACTCCTTCAATATTCCAAAAGTCGTGACAATGCTTCATTTAAAAAGGAAAAAAAAGCTAAAATTTAAAAGATACATCAACTCACATAAATAGTATAGTACAACAGCAAGTTGATTATCAACTCAGTCAGAAGAGAAGTAACCTAAAACAGATTTTAGTTGTCCTTACCTTTTGGCTAAAAGAAAGGCATCTTATCTGCATATTATTTTGGGATGGAGTGAAGTAGTAACTTTTACAAAAGATGATGAAACTACTGAACCTTGGTTTTTCTGGTAACGTGACTTACTTTTGCTACACCATAAAGTCTCTAGATAAGCCTATGGCAGTTTGAATTCTATTGTGGAGAGATGTGAGAAATAATAATAAATGTTGAAATAGTTGTAGTAGAATATTCAAAATAGGGCTCATGGCATTAAAATGTTGAGGTAATCCATAAAGACACTTAAAGCAAAGTACCTTTAAAAAAGAGACAAGTGTCAATGGAAGATAAGTTCTGTGAGCTAGTTAATCGAAACTAAATTCTCCATCCAACCAGGAATTCAACAAGGACTTTCGAAAAGGTTATATAAATGAGTGCAATACAAAAGTGCATGTAAAAATTGATGCTTAACAAGTCATTTTCCATCTATACAACAACAACAACAACAACAAACAAGTGGGATCAGCTACATAGATTGAACAACACTACTGTACTCCATTAACAACCAAGTCTTTGGATATATTGTCAATCAAAAGACCTATTTCAACAACTTTATTGAGTGTTCTCTTTGGTCTCTACCTCTCTTTGGCTTCATAAGGCTTGGCTGCTGTAACTAAAAGTCGAGTCCATGTATCACCTTCTAAACTATGGACTTTTCTGCTATGATCAGTGAAAGGTGGGATTTTTCCTGTTCGAACTGCAGTAGATAATCCTCCATATTCTATACTAAAACTATGTTTCGATTAGAACCATAGTGCATAGAGGCCACCATATCGACTAAAAGTGCAGCTTCTTGGTCCTTGATGTCGAGAAGAACATAATAAACTATACTGGTTCAGATTTAACGAATAAATTGAGTTCCTTTTGCAAAAGGGTATGAGTAAATCCGAACTATATAATACAAACACTAAAATAGCTTCCAGCGATTGAGCTAAATAAAATATGCGGGAAGCAGACAGGCCAAATTTGAACTGTCCACAAATCCAGAAGTAACATCATAAGTCGACTAAGATCTAACCAACGAGAACCGACAGAGACAACTTAGATTAATTGTTTGTACAAATCAAAATCATAATTTCAGCAACTGTTCTAAATCTTAAAGTACGCCGAAAATATTAGTACGATATGCCCCCCTTTTATTTTCCTTCATTTTCATCAGAAAGGAAAGGGAAAGAAATGCCAGAATATTTTGAATGGAGACAGAAAATGGAAAAGGAAAAAAAAAAAAACTCGGCTTTCTTGATTACCTTACTTCAAACTGTAGCTGGTGTGTAGATTAGAAAATTCAGCTTAATCCCTCCGAGCATCCTCTAGCTTGCAGTCGTGAGATTAAATCGTCTCAGAGCGAGCTTTGGAGGAATCGGAATACGGGTCTGACAAAAGCGTTGTGGGCTCTGGCCTTTGAAGACGGTACTACCATTGGAATTTTTGGAGTTTTGTTTTATTATATCTACCTAAAATAAATAGGAAAAAAAAAAGTCCACCAAGAATCTAATTATTGAAAAAGACTTGGAAATGTTTTGGAAATTAAGTATTTCCATGATGAAGGTTAAATGGTATAAATATTTTAAATGATTAAAAAAATTAGAATTGAGCGAAGTCTTTTATTGTTAATATATTACATAAGATCTTTTGCTATTAATAGATTATTAGTCCTTTATTATCAAAAATTAAATGTCAATATATAACACAGAATCTTTTGAGGTTAATTATCAAACAAGGTCCTTTGATATCAATTTATTAAGCCTTGAAGCACAAATATATCATATGCAATGTTTCTTTCATGATATACAGATCTTCTTCGATAAATCATATGCAAATTTTCTTTTATAATATATGATTGATTTTTAACAAAGTGTAATTTTTTTATATATTTGAATATCACTTATACATATTCAAATATACTTTATTAATTCTTCCTTATGAATGCCTTTGAAAGCATATGTAACCTTTCTTCAACGATAGGTGACTAAGCTTTAACAAAATATAATTTTCTATCATATATTTAAATATCACTTATGCATATTCAAATATCCCCTACCTATTTTCCTTATGGATACTTTTGGACGTATATGCAACCTTTCTCAATGATATGTGACTAATCTTCAACAAAATGTAAATTTATTTCATATATTCAAATATTACTTATGCATATTCTAAAAAAAAATTCTTAGTGGTCAAAATTTTACATGAAATGCATCTTATATATTTGAATATGCTTTTTGCATATTTTCGAAAAAAAAAATTGATGTCAAATTTTTACATTCAATGCGCATTATATTCAACTATCCTTAACGAAAACACCAATTGATAATTTGAAAGCACAAATAAAAATTCTAAAAAAATTTTAATTTTTCAAAAGACACCAATGATCTCGATTGTTACATGTAAAGCTTATAAATAAAATAACACTTGAAAAAGGAAATTGAATTAAACTATTCATTTATCATATCATGTAATTCATATAATAAGAGTCACAAAAAGTGAATTTTTATATCCTGAAATATGTATACATAAAATCATTTATGCTTTACAAAGGAAAACAATTTCATGGACATGAACATTTACAAATGACCAATTTTAACTATACTCCTAATATATTCATCCTAGCTTCCTTGTTCTCCAATAGTTAGATAACACAAAAATCAAACCAAATGCCATTTTGCTTATGCCAAATATTTGCAAAAGTCAATGTCAAAATATAAGAAGGCACTTTTAGTATGCAATAAATCAAGTGACAAAATATTGCATTTGCCTTAATACAAGAAGACTAGAGTTTTAGTTGCAAAATCTTGTACTAAATTTCTAACCCTCTAAAGCATGTTTTTGAACGAAAATTATGAAGCAATCAATCCAAAATTATAGCAAGAAGTTCAAAGTACTTTTCCCTAGGCAAGAATTAAACAGTAACTAGACTCCTTTCTGGCATGATTTATGACAAGGATAATTCCTAATGTTGAGAACTACAAAAACAAGGATTGATACAAATATTTACAAAATAAGAATAATTAAGGGAAAGTAATATCTTTTCTTGGCCACAACTAGTAAATTTAATGACTAACAATTTTACAGATTAGTTGGAAACACCCGCTGAGTGTTGGAAAATACCAAACCTACTCCAAAACGGCTATGTCCCTACACAATGCAGAAACAGATGTGTTTCAAAACAAAGAAATTGTATACAAATACTAGGAGAAGGGCAATTTTTGGTCTTTGAATTTGAAGCAAGTCATTTGCATTAATTCTGTTCAAGGCATGTATTCAAACCAAAAACCTTTAGCTTGAATAAGCAATAGAAGCGAAATCACTATGTAAGGCACAAGACACCCTTGCCCAAAGAAAAAGCAAAAAATATATTATGATTCTGGAATTAAGGACATCAATATTCAATCCAAGAGTAAGAAGAATATGCAAAACAGTAATAAATGCTTGACCCTATTTTTAAAAATCCCAGACCAATCAAGCACATAATTCTTAATTCTTGATAGAAAGATTGCAAGGAGAGATTTATCTAACAACAATTGAAAAATACATCTCTTAATAATCTAGATAGAATATGAAAATAAAGAAAATATTCAATGACTAAATTCTAAATAATCCAAAACCTTCTCTGATCAACTAGAATCATATCTCATCAGCACTTACCAATGTTGAAACTTCATGTGGATGGATCTTAAGTCAAATTTCCTTGCCCAGGCATATTCGAAGGAAAATGGAGACCTAGGATCAAAAGGTAAAAATTAAAGGGAAAGAGATGCGAGGGAAAATTCAAATCTAAAGTCAAAGTTAGATTGATTAAAACCAATCTCACCTTATTGAAAGTTATACTAGGAAGATTGCTATGTAGGGAATGGAAGAATTGAGCATCGAGGGAATCCATGACAATGAGGCACTGAAAAGGGGGAGGAATGGAGTTAGAGTAGTTTAGATTTTGACAAAACCAAAATAGGTTTGTTCATAAGGCAACACTTGAGGTGAAGAGGGAGAGCAAGAAGAAAACATTCCAAGAGGCATAAAGCTTTGTGATTTTAACAGATTCATCAGGGAATAGAAAAACCCCTAAGGTTTAGACCTTCTTCACTCCCTCTTCCATTATCTTCAAAACCAAGACCTTTCCTCACTCCTTTTTATCGCCCCTGTTGTCAAAATCATGACCACTCATCATCGCCATCAAAACCATGAAACTGGGTTTAAATGATGCATATGAGAACAAGAGATGTAATATCACTCTTATTAATCCAACAACTTACAGGTTACTAGTAATTATTAGAAAAAAATTGAAGAGGATTACCCAACCATGGTTAAACACTTTCCAAAATTTAATTTGCAAAATTTACACAACTGGGCCCCTAAGTTTAAACATTACAAAACATTTCAACTATGACTTTAGTAAGTCAAAAACAAGGTAAAATTGAGTACAGAAGTAGGGGATACCATTTCGTAGTTAACAAGTTTCAAAACAAGTGGAAAACAACAAGAGGGAAGAGAAAATTGAGGGACTCAACATGTGCATGTGCGTCACAACTTGTTCCTCTTTATGTCACATGTTGTGGCATAAGTGCCATGCATTATGATGCTCTGCACGAAATTTGATAACATTATGTTGTCATATGATAACACTCAGGCACAACTTCTAACATGCCTCATATCTCCATTTGACATCCGATCGAGATAATTTAAATATCTACAAAAAACACTTTACATAAAATAACTAATGGCATGAGTTTTACTTTAAAAAAATTTTACACAAAGGAGTTGGATTCCCAAACATATTTTCTTTACTTTTCACAATACAAAGGTGTCCATAACCCAAACATATGCCCCAAATCTACAATTAACACCTAAACCTTATTTAATGGACTTAGGATAATCTGTGCAAAACACCATATGCACATAATAATAATAATATCTCATTTTCATCTCTTAACCCCTCAATATTAAAAACAATGGGGGAGATTCATCTTAATAATTTCAAATTGCTTTAACTATAAAAATATCATACCTTTTCCTATACTTGCACTAGTATTTTAGCTCCATTAGAAATAATCAAATTTACATACAAACACTTTAGGGCCCAAAATACAATAATAATCATGAAAATTTTTTATAGTGCAAGTATACTCAAAATGCATTCCTAGTTAGCAATATCTTAATGATTACACAAAAATAATTTAAGATGGGAGGCTTTATAATACGAATATCAAATTTCTAAGCCTCTAGAGCTTTTTCCTTATCCGCACTCGAGCTAGAGCCTATAAAATGGTAAGAGAGAGGAGTGAGTACAACTATTTAATAACTAAGATATATTTATCATGTATAATTTCTCATTAATTGTCAATAAAAATAGGCGCAAAAATAAAAAAAACATACAACTTTCTCAACATACAAGGCAGTCCAGTATTATTTTCCACAATAATCTCAATCATGTGACATTAGCAAAAGTAAATATCACAACTTATCACAAACTTAACAACCATGTAACAAGTTAGATAAAAATGCATGATCTGACCATCCTTTTGTCCTCCTTATACCTTCTAATTGAAACTGTGGCTATAAATTCAATTAAGGCTCCATCTGTTTAAATGAACTACTCAGGCTCACTAATTGTGAGGAGTAACTCAATCAAAGATCACTACACTCACTTTTAAACCATGACTTTCCCAATTCTTAAATTCCTAGGGTGTTGTAAACCTCAGGCTAATCTCCTCAACAAACTCGTGGAGTTAGATAGGTTTGAGTCCCTTGATAAATAATGAGATAGTCCCTCATCCAATAGTAGGATAAGGCTTGCCCCTCAATTTCAATGATTGACAGCTATTACCATATAAATTTTATCTACTCATCTTCCTAGGTGAACTCTCACCAAAATAATCATGCTATAAATTATGCTCACACATTTCACATCTTCATATATACAAATGCAAACTTATTTTCATACATTAAGTTATCACATATGAGCATCACAATCATTTTCACTATTCATGCTTCACTTCTATTCTCAATATCATACCACGTTTGTATATCCTTTACAACATCTAGAGTTTTTATTTAAGAATTAATTTCTAACTAAATGAGCAATTAGTAAAAAAATTGATTAATTAAGTTAATCATGTTTTCAGGTTGTTAATTGATATTTTGGATCATGGATAGGTTCAAGGTCGAGCTAGGATGGACATTAGATCAAATTGGGTCCATGTGACATGAGGCAAAGCAAGAAAATGCTTATTGTGCCACATACCATGGCATATGACACAAATTCAGCATAAAGACTTGAAAAACATTATAAAAATAAAGGGTAGCATCTGGAAAACACATAACTCAAAGAAAGAAGTTGGAAGGTATGTTGGGGCTTCATTTTAGGGTGAGATTAGAGGCTTGTTTAGACCTCTAATCATCTAATAAGTTTTTTAATAATCTTCTCTATCTATCCACCTTAGTTTTCTTGGATTTTGAAGAAAGGATGGTTGGGTTTTGAGTTGAAAGTGGATTATATTTGAACCTTAAGTCTTCTATATGGCTATAGGAGTTTGATTAAGTTGTTTTATATTAAATAAGTGGTTCTATAGTTATGTATTGTTGGATGCAAGATTGTGGGTGAACCTTAAGTTGGTTTTGGAGTTTTGAAGTTGTGTGAGTTGAAATTAAGCATGTATCAATATTGTATATGCTAAATTAAGATAAGGCTATAGAAGCTTTGACTAGCTTTATCGTAGATATTTGGATTGTCGAGTAGTTAAATTAAGTTAATTTAGCTAGAGGGTACTTATGTTAAATTACTGAATTAACATATAGTATTTCTAATTGTAGATTTCAATATCTTGGAGTGATTCCAAGGCTACGATAATCGGATAATGTGAGAGCTTATGTTTTGATCTACGAGTAACCCTTTTGGTAAAAAAGGAGTTAAGGTAATTGATTAATCATATAGCTTATTAGCTTCTATAGTTATTTGCAAAAAAATATTTATATACAAATGTAATAGTTGATTTTAGAAACTTGTGGAGTATGCTAAGGATTTTATAATAAAAATTTCTCATAATTGGATTAGTAGGCTAAGGTTTGGAAATATGCTTTTGAAAATGGATTTATCAAACTAAATAAATAAGGTGACTTTGGTTAGTATGGAATATGCAGGAGTTATATTATCTATGGAAGAAAAATGCAAAGAGTTACATTGGGAGAATTGCATGATTGAATAAGGGTGGAAGTTCGCCCTAGTTGAAGAGATAATAAAATCCATATAGTTTTGTTGTCACCTAGGATGCCCAGTACAACCTATCTTGGCTCCGTATTCACTGAAGAGGTTTAGTAGATTGATGATGTTCTAAATCAACTGAAGAGCATTTGGTAGATTTGGTGCATATGACAGCCCAAATTATGGTTGGGGGATCCGTAGTCCTAAAATGGTAAGGGACAACCATGGCTAAGTATTTCCCTCTGTTGAAGGTGAACTTGGAACAATTCATTAGGAATTGATCCTATGTGACAACCCATGGATTCAATCGAAGAGACACGAAGCTTCGACTAGATAAGGGATCATGCATACGATATTTGTGTTATTTGTTATGAATTTATACTTAACTTATATATTATACTATATTACATCATATTTTATCATGCCACTCTACTATTTGTTTATGATTGTACATGTTAATGGAGTATATGATTTTTTGGTTATTGAGACATTATTTCACCCTCATAGATTCATATTTCTATAAGTTTTAAGGTTGAAGGAGACAAGGGAAAGAGTCAGACCAAGAGTAGCCTGTCTACTTTCTTTATAATGCCCTATATTTCATAAATAATGATGTATATAAGTTGAGTTACTAATTTAAGAGATTGCATATTTTGGATGCATGTTTATATGAGATATTTTGATATGTTAGCCTTAGGTATTAGTGTTGATCTCCATGTATAGGACTAATATATTAATATAAAGCATGATGTGTATATGAATGTGTTTGGATTAGATATTTCACTTATTATGATGTGTAATGTGATAAATTGGCTTAAAGTGAATGTAGATAACATCACTTATGGTGGGCTAATTTTTATTGTAATTGTGTGGTTCATAGCACAGTTTTATGTTAAACTAGTGCTTTAATAGCCAAATCTTGGATCTATATTAAAATTATGTGATTACTTGTTCAATTAGGTGTATTTTAGTCCATTAGGCTTGGTTAAGTTAAGTTATTGTTACAAGTTTTGAGATTTGAGCACTTGGATGTCCTATATTGATTTTAAAATCTAACATTTCTCATCCAAATGTCTAAAATTCATATACAATATTAAATCATAATGAAAGTTATTTCATTATCTAGATTATTAAATAAGCTCTATGTGAATGCTTGAATCACTTTAATCGAACGTTGGATGTAAAATTGGCACATGCTAAAAGTTCATTTTAAAAAGTAGTAATGACAACACTATGCTATCATGAAATGTTATGTGGGTTGCAGCATATTTGCATATGCCACAACATATGGCACAACAATGAAATTAAACCCTATGTGCCACATACTATGACATATGGGCCCTCATACTGCAATACATGTGTTAGAATGTGCCAAAATGACATTTTCAACCTTATTTTACTTGCTTTTGTCTTCCGTGCTTTCGAAAACTTTAAATAGTTTTGAGCTCAAACTACATATTTGAATGGTTTTTCTTGGGATCCTAAATGTTTTCAATTATATTTCAAATACTTAATTGATTTAATCTTTTTATAATTATAGTAAGCTTAGGAGGGATTAATGGCTCTTAGCTAATTACTGTTGTATGATATAATTGTGTGGTAATTATTGGTAATATCAAGGTGGACATTACATCCTCCACTTTACTCATAGATTACATTCAAAGTTAATACAACAACAAAATCATTTCATCAATTTGTCAACTTCATATTTCAACACATAATCATAGTAACATCTCGAATTCTTACTTTCCATCTATGACCAACATGAGTTAAACAAAACTTCACATTATTTTGGCACATGTTTATTATCATAAGTTCAATCTTTCATTTTTGAAAACATAAATCAATTAATAGATAACTACAAAAACAAAAAAAATATTTTCCTTAATTACCTTAAACATTTGAAAGTTCAAAAGTTTACCCCTCATGTAAATGCTTCCAAGCTTACTTTCAAGCCAAATAGGTGCAATTTAATCTACAATTAATCATATTTACATTGTCAATATCACCATGTATGCAATTTAAACTCTTATTATCAACACTCTAAATACCCATTAAGCTCATTATCTTTTATTAACCTCAATTAACTTCATTAAATTTTTCTAGGGTTATTAATGTTACCTAACAACCTTCAAAACTTACATTTAATGCCTTAAATTTAAACATAAATGAGGCCAACTAACCAAAGATGTGTAAAGCCATAAATCTTTGATTTAAATACCTCAAATAACTTCCATTGAGTCCATTTAAGACTCGGACCTATAGCTTTTATGGTCCAAAAATTACTTGTAATAATAAATCATAACCTCAAAACTTTTGAAAAATGAGAGAGGAAGGAAGAAGGCAGCTTAAGAAACTTATCTTTTATGTTTTCTAGCTTCAAAATGCTTTAAAATCCTCTAATAAGTAAGACCTAACAGAGTTCTCAAGCCTTCTTCGTCCCGTTTGTCCAATACTTCTATTTTCTTTCTCTTTTTTGCATATGATTTGCAACTTATCATTGTCAAATTTAGTCCATGCGCAACGACGCGCGACATGAGGCATATAGAGGGTTCTTTTGTGTTTTCTGGGTTCTTGGGCCATAGCACATGACGCACACATTGCGACATCTAACATAAAGGCATTCTTCTTTGTTTTGCTTCCTTTTTGAGGTTCAAGTGACCACCCGAACTTATGATCGAAAACACAATCCAAAACATTTACTAGTCCTTTCTAACCACACACTACACTAATTTTACTTAATTATCCTTAATTACTCTGATTAATAGGAGGTTAATTTTCAGGTGTTACAAGAGACTTGAGGGGGAGCCGAGTGGGAGAGAATTTGGTCAAGGGCATTTAGGTCTTTTGCTCAGTTCACTTATTGACATTGCAAGATCCAAGTCCTTTCTCAAATTCTAAGTCCTTATAAGTAATAAATATCGTGGTGAAGTTTTTTTGAACAATTTTTCCAAATAAATATCATATGTCTATATATTAATATTAAATATAAACTATAAATTCATGAAAAAAAATCATAATAATTTTACAGTTAATACACTCTACTTTTATGTGTACAATAAATAATATAAAAATAGGAGTGAAAAACAATTTATTAAAATAAGGGATTAAAATAAAACTTTGTGTGAACTTAAATAATTAAAAATACACTTTTTGAAAATTGTACTTTTTTTACCAACACAAATTGTATTATTCATAGGTTATAAACTTATCAACATATGTTGATTATATTTTTTTATAAGTATAATTACGAAGTACACTCCGTATGAAATAATGAGATGAAAATATCACCCCTAAAAATAATGAGTAGATCTTTTTTAGCTAAATTACTGCATACATAAAAATTGGTATTTAAAATTCCAACCACTTGATATATGTATATATGTATATATATATATTGATAATATCCACTTGCCAAATATTAACAAGTGGTAGTATACTATTAATTTTTCAGACAAAGAAAAATATACTATTGATTTTCAATTTAATATATTCCGATGAAGTCAAAAGATCCAGTCATAAAATGCTGACTCATATTTTATGATAATAATATAGATTGAAATCATTTTATATATATATATATATATATATATATGTATGTATGTATATAGGGTTTAAGGTTACAAAAGAATGTTACGTCGTGTGTCTATTTTAAGGTTTGCTATAATTTTATATTTTAGGATACCTTTCATATGATTTTGTGCTCTGAAGTCAGGTTTGAGATTAAGTTCAGAATGGTTTATTATTTTTTAATGTCTATAAAATATATTATTTAAATTTAAAGTTAGGTGCGCGATAAATTATTAATTTTTATATGTATATAAAAATTATTTTTTATTAAAATTCAAATCTCATCTATCTTGATGATTTCAGAAAATTTTGGATGATATTTTGAAAATTAAGTTTCATACAATTGAGTATATATATGTGTGTATATATAATCTCTTTTTAAAAAATATAAGTCATTTTTAACTGAATCTCACCTCTTAATAAATTAGTTGCTTGTCGTCAAATTAATTTTATCTTTCCATATTCACCCCTATTTAATAGGGTATTTCACCGTAAAATAAATATAAAGTAATTCATCCAATATGGGCACTTTTAAAAAAGATAATAATTATATCTTGAAAGACTAAAAATACCTTATATTTTTTAATATATAATCCCTCAAAAGATGCCTTATATTTTTTAATGAAGGGAGTATTTGAATTCAAATTAATGTTTTTTCTATTTATATCATTTTTTATACTTATATAAAAATTAATTTTTAACTAGTTGAAATAAAAAATCTAATATGTCCTGATGACTTCCAAAAATTATTTAGACCAAAAGTTATATACATTGTATCTATTTTCTTAACCCGCATTTATAGTTATTTAAAAAATGACATATAAATATAAAAAATTATGAATATATTCCATGCTTTAAATTTAAGTTCGAGATGATTTATTATTTTTATATATATAAAATAAATAAATAATTCAGGTTTGGAGTAAGTTTTGGATTATTTATCATTTTATATATATATATAAAATTAAATTTTGATTATTTTTGATAGGTTTGGTTTGGAAAATAATGCATGCATGCATGCATGCATGTATCTAAAATAAAGGAGTGGTTACCCATTATGCACGTTTATATGTATATATTTGAAATTCAAATTAAATCATTTAAAAAGAAGTAATTAAATTATTTTATATTTTGGTACAATAATAAAATTAAATATTGTAGTTTGTATCCATCTTGTCCTATTTTCATTCACAACCTTATATGTTGTTGTTTCTCGTGTTCAAAGTGAGAAAGGTTAAAAGAATTGGCTCTTAATAAGGATAGTCGCTCCATGAATAGAACTTCTAATATTATTCATAGGAATGATTTTGATAATTTAATCTAAATAATTATAAATTTTTTATTAATCTACTTCCGTCTATACTCATTTACACAATGTGCTTTTAGTTTTTATTATTTGCTATACTCTAATATACATATTTAATATTAACGACAATAATTAATATAGCCCCACTACATATAAGATAATATGAAAAAGGTGCCTATTAGATTTTGCTATAAAATTAACACTTATTTAAAAAATATTGTTGCATATGATCCATACATCGCACAAGCACTTTAATAGTATTATAAGATATAAGAATTTTCATGGTTAGTAACATAAGTATAGGAAAATATCTTTGTAATATAGTTTAGCCTAATTTTAAATGAGGTTACTGTACTTTTAATTGTTTTAATTGGGACCTTGTATTTTTCATTATTAATACAGTTAATCATTTTCCATTTAACACCGTTTAAATCACTGACAAATCCATTAACTCTGTTAGTCTAAGCTGAGTAGCAGCCAAGTAGATTAATTTTTTTACACCGTGAACTAACAAGATGTGCTGGAGGAAGAGAAAGAAACATCGATCAAGCAGAACAGTCTTCGCACTCATACTCGGAAACACTGTTGTATGAGTGCGAAGACCAGCGACTGATCCGATTGGACAACAACATATCGTCTAATAACTCTAACTCTAAAACATTGCATTTTTGGGTATTGGGGTTTAGTGGAAGAGCGAGAAGACTCTTCTACTTGATTGATGTTTCGTTCTCTTCCTTTAGCACATGCTGTTAGTTCACGGTGTAAAAAAATTAATCTATCTGGCTGCTAATCAGGTTAGACTAACAGAGTTAATGGATTTGTCATTGATTTAAACGGTGTTAGATGGAAAAGGATTAACTGTATTAATAGTGAAAAATACAAGGTCCCAATTAAAACAAATAAAATTACAGGGATCGGATAAACTATAAGGAGCAAAGGTATTTTCTCATATAATTATTACTGTAATCATTTTTTTTAGTTAATAAAATTATATAAAACTGGTGAGTTTCAAGAATCTAATTTACATAATTTTTTTTATATACACAAGAAGAAAGAAACTAAGCGCCAATGCTAATGTCTTGTATTAGAACAATAACTAACTCAGGGCAGTGACAGATCTAAAAAAATTAATCAATGAGGGCATAAGTTATACTTAAAATAAATATTAATATTTTTATAAAATAAACAATTTTAAATATCTATTAAATTTAATTAATGGTATAAGTTAATAAAATTAAATATTAAAATATAACATTATAATAACATAAAATACTCTCTTTATATAAATATTTGTTATATCTATTAGAATCATGATTTTAGTTTTCATTAAATAAAACTAATATACCTCTTTTATATGGTAAATAATTTTTTTTTGATAAAATTTTTCATGAGCAATTTTTTTTTCTAAATTTTTTCTTTTCCATTTTAAAGCTACTTCTGTTTAAGTTTATAAAATACACATATATATATAATTTTAGATAATGGAATAAGTAAACTTTTATAAGGGCATGAGTGAATTTTTTTGAAGTGAGGGGGACAATTGGAATTTTTTAAGAGGGACAACTAAAATTATTTATTATTATTTTAAGTAATATCTTCTTGGACTAGTTGGGCAATTGTCCCCTTTATGGCAAACATAGAAACGTCCCTAATTCAAGGGGAGGGAAGAAGTCAGGGTGAAACCTATTAATGTAAAAAAAAAAAAAAAAAAAGCTAGCTTGGAAAGAAGGTCAGCAGCTCCAATGGCATCCCTCGAAATGCACTAGATGGGCACCACCCAATCTTAGACTAGCAACAATTGCATTTCACCAATAACATCAGCATTCAATTAGTTAAGAAGGTCAATATTATTAAGTGCCTTGATAGGTTAACATGAATCAAATTCAAGTATGAGCTTCCTATAGTCAAGATCCCATGAAACTTTAAAGCCCCACAAGCAGGCTCAAGGCTCAACACGAAATGAATTCCTATCATTCATTTTAAACATAAATCAAGTTTCAAACTCCCCTTTTGAGTTGTGTACTAATCCACCACAACCAATCTCATTTATATACGTGGAGAAAGCACTATCCATGTTAAGTTTGCACCAATCATCACTTGGTGGATTTCACATAAAATTTTATACATAAGTAAGTAAAAAAAAAATCACTTAAAATCCAAGCTTTATTTCAGCTGTGTAGGAAAATTAATCAATTGTGAGTCTTAGATTGGTAATATGAAATTTGTCTAAAAATATTTTTAAAAATAATTTTTGGAGAACATCTAGTCTAGTGAAATTTATAGTTACACGTAATATGGACGTGATCTAATTAATTTGTATGGTAAGCATAACTTTCTACTTTCAAATTTTCCTAGGATAAGAAAAATGTGACAAGCCAAAAAAATTAAAAGGAAGAAAATTGTAATAAAATTCATAGCAACCAACTACTAAAAATTTAGAAGAGACAATTTGAACCAATCTTGAATAAGTTTAAAAAATTTTAGGGTCAAGGTTAGGTTTGAGATTTAGAATATTTTCTTTGTTTTGAGTTTACCTAGGCCACTTGAAAAAATTTGAAGAAATTTAGGTCAAACCTGAATTTGAATAGGCTTAATTAGAATACCCAAATTCTTTTGATTATTCTTAATAAAATAAAATTAAAATAAGATAAAAATTGAAATTAGCTAAAAATAAAATAAAATAAAAATAATTTTTAACAATTTGGGTATTCAGGTTAATTCGAATAAACTTAAAAGCTTGAAGTGTTAAAGTCAAGGTTGGCTATATAATTATATAATTATATATATATATATATATATATATTCAAGTATTTTAAGTCTGACCCAAATAAGTTCAGGTTGCTTGAATAACCAGCTTTAAAAAATCCAACTTGTCATTAATCTGATCAATGCATTGATTTAGGGCTCATTTGTTTTAGCTTATTTTACGAAAAAATAACTTATTTTTTTAAAAAATTTATTTTATGAGTTTTTATGATGTTTGTTTGAACTTTTAAAAATAATTAGAATCTAAAAAAAAAAAGAAGCAAATATGTAATTATTTTAAGAAGCTACTTTGAGTAGCTTTTAAAAATAATCTAATACAGTAGATGAGAGAGTGTTTTAAAGAGATAGGATATGTGAAGATATCATAAAATTTTAAAATAATATAATAATAAATAATTTTGATAAAACAAAAATAAAAAAAGATATCATAAAATTTAAAAATAACTAATTAATAATCACTTTTTATTATTATAACTAAACATAAAATAATATCTGCTTTTTATAAATCTCTACAAAATAAATATCTTTTTATAAAATTTCTGGACTATCTAAAAATTACTTATTTTTTAATCTTAAACAAACGGACACTTAATGATTATGATTAAAAATAGGTTAAATTACATGGAACTCCCCTAAACTTTGTTTAGGTTAAATTACATAGAACTCTCCTAAACTTTGAATCATGTACAAATAACCCATTTAACCTTTAAAACTTAATAATAAACCTCCTTGAGCTTTCAAGTTTATGTAAATAAACTTACATAGAACTTTGTTTAGGTTAAATTACATAGAACTCCCCTAAACTTTGAATCATGTACAAATAACCCATTTAACCTTTAAAACTTACAAATAAACTTTGTTTAGGTTAAATTACATAGAACTCTCCTAAACTTTGAATCATGTACAAATAACCCATTTAACCTTTAAAACTTAATAATAAACCTCCTTGAGCTTTCAAGGTTATGTAAATAACTACTAATAATTAATTATGTATCCCCTTAAATTTTATTTTTGTGTGCATTTTAGCTTCCATACTTTGATTGATATACGGATGACCCCCTAAACTTTAAATTATGTGTATATAATTAATGTATAAAATTAATCATATATAATTATTTACATAAATATAAGAGTTGAGAGGGGTTTATTGTAAAGTTTTATAAATTAAGGAGATTATGCATGGATTTAAAACTCAAGAAAATAATATATAATTTAACCTTAAAAGTATAGCCAAGTCATGGATATAAACAAAATATTTTATTGAACCTAGCAAATAAATTAATTTAATAATTTGCTAGTTCAACTTATAAAGTTAACTCAGTTTTCACTACTATGAAGAGCATAAAATTGCCCTCAATTTTAAGGCGGTTTTCTTTTGAAAAAATTAATATAAAAAAATTGTAAGTACAGATAAATAAGAAGAAAAAGAAAGAAATCAGATACGAGGGACGGGAAGTAAGATATATTTTACATATATATATGATGATGATGATGAATACAAAGGAAAATTATAACATAATGTAGTAATGACATAAGAATTTAAAATAATTTAAATCAAGTGAATACACTAGGGAAGATAAATAACAAGAAAAATTAAGAAAAATCTGATTACGGTGGATAAAAAGTTAGTTCTATTGTGTGTATAAAAGAAGTTAGTTATATTATACTTTTATATATATTAATAATAATTTATATTGATATTGTTTTATTGTTGATATATTAATTTGATTTTGGAAAATAGATAAGTTATCTGATATTGTAAAATACATTAGATATACTGATAAGAATTACTCCAAGTATTTTGGGAACGATATCATACCATGTTTGTGTATGAAAGGCGTTAGAATTAGGTGGGGAAAACGGTGTTAGAATACAATTCTACGTCCTGCGTTCACCTGCTTTCAACTCCACAGTGCAGATCCGAGGAGTTTGTGGAAACCTTCATGTCCTTTTGAAGTCGCTTTCAACTGTTAATTCCTCTCTTCCTTTCTATTCTCTATTGTTAGTAGCTATACAAGCAAGCTTCAACGTACTACCAGGTACCTAATTTGCTCTCTCTCTCTCTCTCTCTCTCTCTCTCTCTCTCGTCTGAATGGAATCTGGGGTTGATCTGACTGCTTCTTCCGAGAGTTCTTATTCTGTGAACCAGTGCAATTTTTTTTTTTTGGTGATCTTTTTCGTTGCCCGGGAATTAAGGGACGATAATGTAACGTAGAAAAGCTCTTGTTCTCGGAATTATGGGTTTTTCATTCATGCATTGTTGTATAGAGTTTTGTGGCATAAGCACGATGATGCGCTACTCAATAATCTGCAGTAAAATGATATACTTAATAATGCAGCTATCAAAAGTTGTTAAATGTTTCCAATATTGGGATCTTATTTTTATACGATAAATGATAGTCTTGACAAATATAGAAATTCACATATACCTTTTCCTCTTGGAGGAGAGCAAGAAAATCCTTCCTTTGGCTGAGAATATAATCAATTACTGTTATTTGTATCTATATCTGTGACTTGCGTTGTTTCAGAATAATTTTGGAGCCTCTTTTTGTTATCTGTTTTAGCTTTTCTACAGTTTTTCAGATTACTTGACTACTTGGTTTTCCCCGCATTGTAGTGATGGCAGGTCTGGCTCCAGAAAGAACACAATTTGATGGTTGTCAATATGATGCTAAGATGACTGAATTGTAAGTCACTGTGCGAGATACTGTTCACTTCTTGCAATGCTTGGACTAATTATTTAAGTGCCTATGCTGTAATTTGACTTGTAGCAAACGGATTACTCAGGCTTTCCACTGATGGAGAAGAATTCTTCATCTCATATGATGAAGTTTACGACACTTTTGATGCCATGGGGTTGCAAGAAAATCTTTTAAGAGGCATTTATGCTTTTGGTATGTATTGGCAGAAAGTTCTTTTTCATTATCAATTCCTTAGGACAATTATCATCTATATGTTTTCTTATGCATATTATTTATCTAGAATTAATTGATAATTTCTAGCTTGACTTGGCTTGAGAAAATTTATGGTTAACAGTTTTTTGACATCAGGAAGCAAGCTTAGTAGTAGTTCTATAGAAAAGAATTTAGAGCGTGTTTGGTTTCACATCGGAAAACGCTGAAATCATGGTTTTAGTGTTTCTGACATGAAACCAAATCGCACAGTTAAATAATAACTTGTGATGGATCACAATTTCTGATATTTTCCCCTTGTTTTGAAGCTGTCTACATTTTTTAGCAAAGAGTTAGTACCGTATCTTTTAAAAATGAAAACAAGAAGAAATGCATTTAACATATTATTTTTGTTTTAAAGGTTTTGAGAGGCCATCGGCAATTCAACAAAGAGGAATTGTTCCTTTCTGCAGAGGTCTTGATGTGATTCAACAGGCTCAATCTGGGACTGGGAAAACGGCCACTTTCTGTTCTGGAATTTTACAACAGCTTGATTATGGATTGGTTGAGTGCCAGGCCTTGGTTTTAGCACTAACAAGGGAGCTAGCACAGCAAATTGAGAAAGTTATGAGAGCTCTTGGTGATTACCTTGGTGTGAGGGTTCATGCTTGTGTTGGGGGCACAAGTGTACGTGAGGATCAGCGAATGCTCCAATCTGGTGTCCATGTTGTTGTTGGCACTCCCGGCCGTGTGTTTGACATGCTACGAAGGCAATCTCTTTGCCCAGACCACATAAAGATGTTTGCCTTAGATGAAGCTGATGAAATGCTTTCACGTGGTTTCAAGGACCAGGTTTGTGAATTAGCTTATCAATGGTGACTGTTTTAACATTAGTTGTCTGTCATCATCCTTAGAGTTTCAGTCTCTGAAACATGTATACAGGGAAAATGCATGATTATGGAGATTTAACCCAAATTTTCTATGAATTACATATTGATTACAGCCAATCTAGTCTAGAACATGTGATCGTCCATGCATCACATATTCCATGTCTCAAGTCTTCTGTTAGATGGCATCAGCTTGTTCTCTTAGGCATGAGATTATTAATAGTTTGGTTTGTATTGCAGATCTATGACATATTCCAGCTACTGCCTGGTAAAATTCAGGTTGGAGTGTTCTCTGCTACAATGCCACCAGAAGCCCTTGATATTACAAGGAAGTTTATGAATAAACCGGTGAGAATCTTGGTGAAGCGTGATGAACTGACCCTTGAGGGTATCAAACAGTTTCATGTCAATGTTGAGAAAGAAGAGTGGAAGCTGGAGACATTATGTGATCTTTATGAAACGCTAGCTATCACACAAAGTGTCATTTTTGTGAATACTCGCAGAAAGGTGGACTGGCTCACTGATAAGATGAGAAGCAATGATCATACTGTCTCAGCTACACATGGTGACATGGATCAAAACGCTCGTGACATTATCATGCGTGAATTCCGGTCTGGCTCATCGCGAGTTCTGATCACAACTGACCTCTTGGCTCGAGGTATAGACGTGCAGCAAGTCTCTTTGGTTATAAACTATGATCTTCCAACCCAACCTGAAAACTATCTGCATAGGATTGGGAGAAGTGGAAGGTTTGGAAGAAAAGGTGTTGCTATAAACTCTGTGAGTATGGATGATTTGAGAATGTTGTCTGATATTCAGAAGTTCTATAATGTGACCATAGAGGAGCTGCCATCAAATGTTACTGATCTGCTTTGATGAGTTAATTTTTGTTCTCTGTTGAGTAATCAGGGCTTCTTTTTGACAAGTTCTATCTTCTTCTTTTGTTCTATTCTTTCTAAAATTTTACCGTTAGATTCAGAGGCATATGGCCATAATTTGTAATGGATTTAATACAAAATTCATTCATTTATTGTTGTATCTGACATTCCCTCTAGTCCTTCCCATGAAGGTTATCCTTTGCAGTAGCAGCACAGCACAATGTCATGGGCTTAGAGTCTGGCGTAGCACACAGCGCCCGTGCGGCATCCCGAGGACCTCATAATCCTCGGAACCAGCCTTTCCACATACAAATCTTACTGGTTTCACCCTGCCATGGGCTTATCAGGGAGGCGGCATTAGCCCCAGATCAGTTGTGCACTTAGCCCGAAGACTAAGGCAGAACATACCCAAATGCTAATGTCTCCCCCTTTTCCCATATTGTGCGAGGCTAACCAGTAGATCGTTCATTATATTAGTTTTTACACGGCCACGAAAATATCATTCATGACAACAAGCTCACTGATTTGAAAAATAATAATTAGCAATAATGTGCGAGTTTTTGTGTTGCTTTTTTTTGGTTGCAAGTTTTTGTGTTGCTTTTTTTTGGGGGGGGTGGGGGTTGTGGGAGGGAAGTTAATTATTTATTAACAAACCTTTAATATATGAAATGGAAAAATAATATACACAGACATGCATGCTATCAAGTGATTATTATATATAAAAGTATATCAAATATTTCATATGAATAAAGAATATAGATATTCAATCTCTCTAATCAAATTAAAAGCTTCAAATTTGCTTTTATAAATTTTTAGAAGTCAACTCACTTAAATTTTTTTACAATAAAATAAAGTTTCATATTTAAAATTAGATGATTGTGGCTTCTCACTAGAAAGAAGAAAGAGGGAAGTTTTGATGGACCTCACTTAATCTATGAGTTCCCCCAAACCATCTTTCTTTCTTACTCTATTTATACTGTGGGTGGCTTGTAGAGAAGAAGTCTGGATTAGATTTGAAACTAAATATCATTTATTACACACACACACATACATGGTTTGTAAAATGATGTGTTTTGTTGAGAAGCTGAAATTTAAAAATAGACACTTCATTTATCATTGTGATTCATAAAGGGGCGTGATGTGAGCACAAGTGGCATCCTATGTGGCATCCATAACTAGAATCCATTTAGCTTAATTAAGTCAATTTTTTTCCTATTTCTCCATAAAGGAGGATGGATAAATGAAAAAAGATGAATAGATGAAAGGATGGACTGGTGAAAAGACGAAGATGAATAAAATGGAAGGATACAATCTATTAGAAGAAACTTGGCTCTGATTACTAAATGATATGGAAAACCACCCCCCCAAGCCCAAGATAATCCAAATGCTTAGGATCTCTCAAACAAGGAATTCAACCCTGAATATCAATAAATAAGTTTAAAAAAAATAAATTTTTTATTCCATATGTCTTTTTATTTATGCTGTTTATATAAGAGTAGTATTTAAAGAAATAAAAAACTCATAACTCAACTAAGGCTCTCTATAAACCTTATAGATAAGTTAAATCCAAAAGCCCAAAATAGGCTATTAAGGCTTAAAATAGTACATAAATAAAACACAGGAAAATTAAATACAAACGTTCAATAAAAATAGTTTGATTGAAATAAACTAAGTAAACTCTAATAGTCCAAATATTCCCTCTAACTTTTTGACTCTTATTCTTAATGTCGTCATGGATGTCATTTGTGTTCACGTCAGGGCTGTCATTCTTTTTTTTTTTTTTTTGGTAGGGACAACTACCCAATAATACACACTCACTCATCCATATTTACAGTCATTCTCCATAGAAAGGAAACTCACACACCCTCCACAATTGCCCACTCTGGACTCAAACGCACGTCCTCCTCAAGGAGGAGTGCTGGTGCCACTGTGGCACAAGGCCATCTCCCATTAGGGCTATTATTCAAATACTTTACAAAGAAAAATTGTTTTTTATTGTTAGTGTTAAATGATGAGAGTATGCATGGTTGAGAAAGACATTGAATTGCTTATCAAGTAGGCTATCATCAAGAAGTGGGACAAGTGTGATTATTTTCTGCAAGATTGCTTCCAATGACTCTACTAATTATGCATGTTACCATGCATTTGACCTAAAGCTTGAAAGTAAAGTTTTTACAGAGAGACAAAATCATGCATATTTTTCAAGTGTTTGTTATCACTGCTTTTTAGGTTCAGCGCCATTGATTTTAAAACAAAATTAAAACCTAATAACAAATATGCAAAGTTTACTTTAAGTTTCATTCTTCACGAAACTCCCACAGCAAGTTTCTTCAAGAACGGAATGTTTGTAACTTAGGTAATGCTATGCATTATGAAAGATGACAAAGTCAATAACAGTATGCAAGTTTAGTATTTATACCTATCCCATATCCTTTTCTTTTTTTTTCGTTGGTATAGAGAGAGAGTAACAAAATTAAAAAAAATTACTGTAAAATATAAATAAGTCATGTTATTTACAAGTTATGAATAATGCAACTTATTTTAAATTCTTTTAAAAATACAAGCTTGCTCTGGTTATGATCTCCATGACTGAAGTACTAGTAATTTTTTTTATTCAAAATATTAAGTTTTCTGAACTTGAAATTTTGCCTTGAAATGTTGATCCTCTAGATTGAAGAAGCCTCCCACTCAACATGGGGAAAGCAAATTGGGGAACTATTCAAGATTTGGACCACAATGGACATCTCAAAATCAGTGTTTTGCATTTCTATCAACACGCATAATGGGTCTCTCTTTCAGGTTAGA
Organism: Prosopis cineraria; assembly: GCF_029017545.1. Taxonomy (NCBI): domain Eukaryota; kingdom Viridiplantae; phylum Streptophyta; class Magnoliopsida; order Fabales; family Fabaceae; genus Prosopis; species Prosopis cineraria. The sequence continues at coordinate 39,225,308 of NW_026555343.1, read as the reverse complement.
TTTTGTTCACTTTCTCCCATAAAATTCATTTCACATGTTTTTACAAAAAACAAGCCAAAAGGTTGAGGGAAAGTTACTTCTAGGTATCCTGATTTTAAAAAGTTTAACGACAAATCTTAACAATTATAGTTATTATTTTTAGAGATAAAACCTACTCCAACATTGGTGGGCTTATTATTATGTCTTAAAAAGTTATTATCAGGCTTTCCAAAGAAGTATAATTTTTAAAAATTTCAACCTAAACATTCTAAGATAAGAGTCAATTTAAAATTTTTTCAAAAAAAAACACCTCTAAATTGTCGAAAATATTTAGTACAAACCGAAGTCATTAACCCTGGAATAAATTCCAGCCAGAAGTTATCTCATAAATTTTGTTGGGAAAATACTAAGCAATTATCTTGGTCATGCAACTACCCTAAAAGCATTGCAAAGTTACATTTTCCTCGCCTATTGTACTGTTTTAAAAAGAATATAATTATAAGTTATTTTGCACTCATACTCAGGCCAGCATCATTTTTGTTTGTTAAGTAAATTTAAAAGCTTCAATAAGAGAGTAAGAGTGATCCGCAAGTTTGAATTTTTTAAAAAACTAATAATTATCATGGTATCATTTTCTAAATACGTACTGTTTTGATAAATCAAGTAAATAATAAGGAAAGATATAAACCTATAAAATTTTAATTTTACTAAACCCAAATTACACAACTTGAAAAAGAATAATGAATGTATGAGATATGTAAGATTCTAATGTGTTCTATTATCTAAATGATATTAATCTCACACGCACATAGATATTCAATTAATTCATTTATATTTTCAATGTCAAATGTAAAATATATTTATAAAAGTCATGAATATTGTAGTTTCCTTTTCACTCCAAAGATTTTTTCCCCCTATAATTATCTGGTATCAGATACTACTTGATTGGATTTGAATATTAACGGAGACGCTCATAAAGTAAAATGTTTTTTTTTTGTCCATAAACTCTTAACCTTACTAAGAGAGTGTCTAATCCCTTTCACTTATTTAATAGCAAGAGTTTAGGAAAATTCTTATATAGCCCGGATATACCATATCATTCATGTATTTAGATTTAGTACCTAGTACAAGCACTAACCATCTAGACTTTTGGAGTTCAGGTTAACAATTTTAAATTTATAGTCAACTTGATATTAATAAATAAGTAAGTTTATTTAAATAGTTAATTTGAATTTTAGTGACTTAGATAGGACGGGCACTTGGAACCCATTCTAAGAACATGCACTAAATCCAAATCGTCATTTATTTTTATTTAACAAAATTATACAAATTTAATTAAATAAAATCTTATGTGTTATTATCTTTAATAATTTTATTTTTGGAATAATATTCTTTAATTTTTTTATCTTTTTCCATCTATCGAATCAATTTATATTTATAATCAGCCAATATGATATATTTTATTAGATAGATTCTGAATAACTTAGTGTATCATGTTTATACAAGAATTTTCTCGACTTTATTTTGCAATAAATTAATAAAGATCCACGTGTACATTAACCGGTCTAAGTCCAAAAGCAAAAAGGCAAAAAGCTTCATGCAATTCTGCAATGTCAAGCAAAGTAGAATATGTGGCTATACCCCACACACTTCATTAAATAAATACTACTAATAACACCATCATCTTCTTCAACCGCTACTAATTCATACAAAACTTTGATTACATAAAGTAAACCTTAAAAGGCAAAGTACTAAACAATCATAACACAATTCAGGACGAGAGAGAGAGAGAGAGAGAGCAGAGAGAAAGAAAAAGCAAAACCCATCAATCATTTCTTTACTTTCCCCTTCATTTTCTCCTCACCTCATAAAGACATCCTCAGTTTTTTCCATTTGCTCTGTAATCTGAATATTTCCTCTGTCGACCATGGAATTCAGATCCAGATCATGCAGAGATGAAAGTTGTAACTCAGGAGGGAGGGGATTCCCAGGAAACATGCAAGATCTGCGGAGTTACAGTGCTAATTATAGTAATCAGAAGGAGGGGAAGATGAAGAAAGGGAAGAAAGTTTCAAAAAGTTGGAGTTTCAGTGACCCAGAAATGCAGAGGAAGAAGAGAGTTGCTAGCTACAGAGTGTATGACATGGAAGGCAAAATGAAAGGGTCTCTGAGGAAGAGCTTCAGGTGGATCAAGAGCTCTTATAACCATGTCATCTATGGATGGTGGTGATTAATACTTACTAGTTTGTACTTTTTTTTCTTTGAATTCTGAATATGTTCAACTAAAATTGTCTCTCTGTGATGTATGGAGTTTCATGAACTATTATGTTTATGTATGGAATGTCAAATGGTGATTTTCTGTTCATCTTTGAAGTATGGTTCTATGCTTTTCATTAGATTCTTTTTTGGGTAATTTTCAATTTTAATTATTTCAGAAAGCTGACTGGGTTTTGTGGGGATTAATCTGATTCTGTAACGTTTCAGCCTCTGATCCAAGTATGTATGTGCTTGTCTTCTTCACTATGATGGCAGTTAATTTTGACTGTGCGAGGCAGAGTTTCATGGATATCTCTATTTAGCTTCCTCTCAGAAAATTTTAAAAAAGGAATTGGCTATAAAAGAACATATCTGTGTAATATTTTCTGCGTATATTGAGACCCCCCCCCCCCAAAAAAAAATCTTCTTTCTCCACTTCTCTTTGCTTGATAGTTTTTGAATTATTTAGATTCAATATGAAAAGAAAAAAAATTATACCATATATATATATATATATATTTAACACCTCAATCATCTTTTCTTTCTAAAGTTAATGAAATTGATTTTTACATTAGCTTTTTAATAGTCTAATATTGTGCACTAGAAAATGATTTTTCCTATCTTGACATCTGAGTTGATGCGTACAATTATTATTTTTGAAGTGTTCTCAAGATATCAAGTCAGGATTATAATTTTCAATTTTCCATCCTATCCTTTGTGTAACTAATGTTAATACTAGCACAATTTATTGATTCAAGATCTCCATTTTGTAATAATAATTATATGAAAGAGTCAAATTGGACAAAAAAAGATGTTAGTTATAAATATAATTGTTATCTAGTCTTCTAGAATTAATTGTTTTCTTTTTATTTTTCTCGCCTCAAAATTTGTCATAAGAAATTTAGAGAGAGAGAGAGAGAGAGAGAGAGAGAGATGGTTGAGAACGAAACTTGTTTAATGAGATTCATTCGTCGGTACAAATTTATCACAAGCCTTTTACATTTAGGCCATTAAGCATAACGCTACAGCGTACTGGTTAATCACCTGAAACTTAGCCTAAAATTAATGTACTTACCGATCATTGATGCAGTTTACAAATTTGATGAGTTTAGAACTAAACTTTTATGTTCACACGTTTCACTAAACACTTCCATAAAATTAAAACTTATCAGGTGTAACTTTCACATATCGCATCAGCCTCATTCGCCCACCCTTTACATTGAGAGATCTCGGAAGATCTCACACGGAGAAGAGCTTATCATTTTAGTGTTAGAACTTCATTTTGCTCGACAAAATGAATCGTATGAAATGCGAAAAGCAGTTATAGATACAAACTATGACAATGCTATATATGAAGAGACGTAATCTATTCCAATATAAATTACAAGTACACAATCACCGTAAGCAAAATCCTAAGCTATATCAGCCCTAACCCGCATGTTTAAATGCCTACCCATTTCCAGGAGATTCTGTTCAAAACAACGCCAATCAAACCTGGGAATTCTGGCCAACAAAACAAAACAAAACAAAACAAACCTCTTGGTGTAGGTAATTCATGCTGTTCTGGTCAACAAAACAAAACAAAACCAGTTGATCAACTTTTGAAACTAAATATACTTGACGGTCAAAATCTCCAACTTCGTTGTCATACAAGAAACCAACCCATAATTATGTTCACATCTTGATCAGCGATCACAAAACCTTGCATTCTCCTACTTAAAAGTCTCACAGTAGAATAGTTTAAATCCAGATATTTGCCAGATATGATTAGAAATTCAAGACCAAATACAGTAAAGATGATGTAAAGCCAATATCAGTACATTAACAGTATTAACAAAAAGCCTTGATAACAGGCTAGAGATAGTCAGGAATCCACCTAAGCATGTCTTTATTGTATACTTCTTAAAGTGACTTCCCAACTTGTCGCAGCTTTCTTCGAACAATGAACAGCCAACACTCCGTTGAGTAAAGCATGTGAAAGAGCATGAAACTTTTTCAGAATTTACAAGAAAGACAAGGTACCAAGAGAGGCAGCTGCTAATACTGCACCCTCTCATCATTAAAATGCAGGCCCTCAATACCTCTGAGAGTTGAGTCGAAATTCTTTACATTTGACAAGTTTCTTCCAGATGAAGTCCGGTTTTGTTCTGATGAAATAATAGAACTTCTTTGAGCACCAGAGACTTTACGAAGCATTCCAGGACTCGCATCCACTGCAAGAGGGCGAGAGGGTTCAGTCTCACTGCCAACAACTGCATCACGACTGCCAGAAGCAGCACCTCGCCTTTGTGACCCACTTGCCCTGAAGAGAATGGAGCTTGACAACTGCATAATCAATACATAGTTAGTCAAAAGTTTGACATGGAATAAAGCGCAAAATAAAATTGACAGACAGACAGGTGTGACCTTCACTGACAAGAAATTGCAGCATGATCATAAAGCAACTAAGCAGATCAGGTCTTACTCACTTAAAAAATGCCCCAAACAAAACAAAAAGGCACATGTTGCTTTCATTGCCCAGGAAATATGAACTACACACACACACATGCATTAGCACATTACTAAAGTCAACACAGTAGGAGAAAACTCCAGCAACCAAATATAATTCGTCCAGCACAAGCTTGGACTCCAAAGAAAACAAAAATCGTTACCTGTTTTGCATTCCATTTGTACAAGTAAAGCCCACTGACAACAATGGTAAATGGGGGTTGGATCTTGGTAATTTGGTGTCTAATCTCCCCAATGGCTAAGTGGCTATGGTGGTTTCTTTTGGAGCCTGAATCTTTATGGCATGAGTTTATAAGGGCAAATATGGAGTTTATCAGAATGGTTAGAACTCCAACAAAGGGATTGCTGCTGCTAATGTAAACCCCTGAAATGATTTCTCTCAGGTATATCGTTTCCTATTACCCCTGATTGCTTCTTGAGTTGGGAATGGTTCTTGCTTTCAGCTTTGAGAGAACCACTGGATGTTAATTCATCTTTAGAAGTCCGTGAATTTATCAGTTTATCCACATCAATCAATGCTCCATTTGCAGGTTTTCTAACCATTCTAAATAATAAGTCTTCATAAAATTTTCATAACATTCTTGCTTTATCATGCCATGCTTCTACTATACCTGGTAGAAGGATTTGGAATTTGGATTCTTTAGGTTCTTATTCTTGTTCTCTATATTTTTTGTTCAAAGTCCAAAAGCACAATGCTTTTCATCATCAAAGTTTCCTAGAGAGCCTAGAAAAGCCAAGGCTCCCTGATGGAATTCAGGCTTTTATGATTATTCAGCAAGCTCATACTTTACTATAATGAGGAATAAGGACTATCACATCAGTTGAGAGAAAACTATCAATGACGCTAGTGATGAAAAAGAAAGAAAACTTGAAATGGAATAACCCTACCCTGGTGTTGGAGAGACAAGGCCCCCTCAACTACCAGCTAGGAATGTTGCACCTCCCTCAAATCCTCATCTCTCCCATGATAGTCCCCCCTCCCCTCTCTCCCTACCTGGGCCCAGCCCTGCTTGCTCCTTGCATAAACCAAGCATGTCAAAGACTCTTATTGGGTAGGTTTCTTCCTTGTAGTGAAAATCAGAAAGTAGTAAAAGATGAAAAACGCCCCCAATGCACCATACTTGTAAAATGCCTGAGGTGAGAAGCACTAAAGAGAACAAGACAAATAGACAAAAAATAGATAAATGTAAATTGAAATAACTCTGTACATATATTTTCTGAAAAAGTGACATGAACAAAAAATAGATGAATAGTGTGCTGATCCCAATATGTGGAACTTTCATATAGTATTTTATAGATTTTAGGCTCGGACTTTCAATCCAACTCCTTCATATGTCTAACATGCCTAAGGTGGGACTTTCTCCATCAAATGTCCAAGGCGCCTAAGGTGGGACTTTCTTCATGTAGAAGTGTCAAAGGCACTCGCCTTTTGGTGCCTTGATACAGCAAGTGCTCTCATACTATGAGAGGCACTAGAGTCATTTGGCTTCTCACCGACGCGCCTCAGGCACTGAGGTGAGCACCTTTAACATCAGCATATGCTTCCCCATATCCCCATTCCCTCTAAGGTAAAGCCCTTTTATTAGACTAAAGGAGATGAAGGCCCAATACGCCTATCTTTTCACGTGATTTGGACTCATTTGATATCATAACATAGAATGGAGTAGAAACGAAAATGGGGTCCTGCAAGGATTTTGTGTATTTCTTTTTTTTTTTTTTCCTGGGTAATGAGACAAATAAAGAGAAGACTACAATGGTAAAGTAATACTTTGAGTAACTGAAATTCCCAGCAGTGATTCCACCATCTTTGGAGACAAACCCAGAAGGAGTTAACTCATGGTGGAACGCATTCTAACATTGCCCTGTTTCCCCCTTTTTAGTGAAGTCTGAATAATATATATGCAACTTTACTTGGCCCCTTGGCAATCCAAAATAAAAAGTTCAGAATCATTCCAAAACGCATTAACAAGTTTTGAAACACTTTGAAATGGTTCAAGAACTTATCAGGAATATTGTGATGTCAAAAGAGATCCAAATTGGTATCTCCTTCCTGCCACTGACAACCTAGCCCAATAGGACAAGAGGTGGCTCCCCTTCCCACCAATATTTGTCACTAGAAGATATGCAGATTGGTAGCTTGGTAGGGATATCTTATTTTTCATTTCAAATACTTGTTTGAAACTCAATTTTCTTTCATGTTGTTTAACCTTTATGCTAATTATATTGAATGTGTGCGCGCAAAGCTTAGTTTTTCATTCCCTTATGGGTTAAAGCCACTGGTTTTCATTTTTACGAGGGCTTCCAATGAGGATTTGCCAATGGATTGGACTCCTCATTTTAGCTAATGAACCCACCATTTTTTCTTTGATTTCCAAGGACTCATTGTCCTCCTTTTTGTAAAGCTCATCTCTTCTATTCAATAAATTCTTTTTTCTATCCAAAGAAAAAAGAAATCAACTTTAATCCTTCAACTTTGTTCAAGAAATACACCCAAAGGAAGAAAATCCCAAGCAGTGAAACATACACACCATAGCATCTTTAGAACCAGTCAAGTCACTTGTAACTGGGGCTTTTTGCCTTGGTAAAATGCCATCATTTGCAATAGGGCCAGAGTTTCTCCTCCGAGTAGGATCCGATGAAGTCCAACCAGTGTGCCTACTATCTTCCCCGCCTACAATCAAGTCAATATGCTGTAAAATACACAATAATGAATCACAAAAGAAAATATTTAAGACTAAGCCAAAAAAACAGAAAAAAAGATAACCTTGTAACAATAATCATTTTGCAGATATTATAAATTTTATTCACTCATCAAGATGGAGGAAGTCAACCTAGTATCAAATAGTCAACTAAGAGGCAAAATGAAGGAAAAACGGCTTTACTCATCTTCAAGGTGTTTTGATTAAAGATCAAACAATATACTTCATAGATCAATAATATAAGAATCAAAGCAACAATCTAAACACACAAGCATATACCTAAATGTCTATCAGCATTTGCAACCGTTGGTGGCATGCCAGAACTTGGTCCAACACCAGGAACCTGTGAGTGACATTTCTAACCAAGATCACCAACTGTCAACAAGCAAAGAAAACAACCAAAATGCAAATGTCACTTACAATACCACGTGCAGGAGGAGTGGGAACTTGAGATTGCTGATATTTCAAAATGGTCCAGTCAAAGACATAATCAAACTGAAATCCTGGTGAAACCAGAAAATAATAAGAATAATGGCATGAAATAAATAACAAAACTGTCTGTAAAGAAATACGATCATCAAGGACAACTTATAATCCACAAATTGCATAAAAATTATAGCAAAAAGAAGCATCAAACCTTCACGAATAAAAAGGTCACGGAAAAGCCTCTTTAGATAAGCATAATCAGGTTTATCATCAAACCGAAGTGACCGACAATAATGGAAGTAAGATGCAAATTCTGAAGGATAACCACGGCAGAGTGCCTACAGAAAGGGTAGTCCACATTCAGTTAAAATATAAATATTGTTGACAAAATTACAAATAATATGTATGATCAGTCTTAGCATGCAAGTTTACCTCAATAGAAGTAGAAACTTTCTTCTCACTGATCTTTTCATACTTTTGCTTCTTAGTACCAGCTTTCAGTCCCTGCCAAGGAAGACTATAAAAATAACATGTCAAAATTTAATGCAGAAAAGGGAAAAGAGGTATAAGTAGTAGCACAGGCACAAGGAGGTTTACCTTCCTCTCAAAAAATACATAAGAACGTATCCAAGAGACTCTAAATCATCCCTACGACTTTGCTCTAACAAAGAATAAAAGGACATTATTCAAAATCATAATCACTTACAAGCTTACCACAATACATACAAAAGAAAGGGGATATCTTATGGGATAAATACCAATTCCAAGATGAGTGTTCATGCTAGCATATCTTGCAGTTCCTGTTAAATTCTTATTCTCTCTGCAAAAGTTTACAGCATGATTAATTATCACAAACAGCAGAGAAGTACACTGCTACTTGAAGCTGCCAAAAACAGATGTTATATCAATGTGAATAGTTTAAAAACTAATTTCAAGATATTCATAATAAAAATTAATATAAAAACATACATTACAAGAGTGTGCATACATCTCAAAGGGAAAATTACCATTGGGTACAATAAAATAGGCTTGTAAGTTGCAACCTAGCAGCAATAATTTAAAAAAAAAAAACAAATCAATAAGAATAGTTACCTGTAAGGAATATGCTGATGAGTAGAAGTGTCTCTATATTTCTTAGCAAGACCAAAGTCAATGATGTACACCTACAATAGGGGCAACTAAGAAAATTATACATCCATATAAAATACGATATAAGACACAATATAATAAAGTATTATAAATAAGCAAGAATCAAATTAATACTTGATTTGCACGCCTCCCTAAGCCCATGAGGAAGTTGTCTGGCTTGATGTCACGATGTAAAAATGATTTGGAATGGACAAATTCAACTCGATTTATCTGCCAATAGTTCAAGGTTGCCACATTAAGTAAAAAGAAAAAAATATGGAATGGAATATAACAGAAAAAATGATCATTGGTATGGGAACCCTACCATCTGATCAGCAAGCATGAGAACAGTTTTGAGGGACAACTTCCGACTACAAAAATTGAATAAATCTTCAAGACTAGGCCCCAATAAATCCATTACAAGCACATTGTAGTCTCCTTCAACACCAAACCATTTCAAGTTTGGGATTCCAGCTGACAAATACACGTAGCCAAGTAGAAATTGTTTAAGCTAAGGGAGTAACATGGAGCCTGTGACAATCAAAGAAATCCAGCAGGCAGAAATATTGTGACAAGAGTCATTACTTCCTCCTTGTAGTATCTTATACAACTTCGATTCATACAACAGTTGCGGGTGCTTGGTCTTGACATTTTCCTGAGTCAAAGGCAAAGGGGAGGAAAACATTTCATTAAACACAACCCCTTATACCAAACATAGATATCCAAGAAGTGACTTAAAAATGATGATAAAACAAAGCATTGCATGAAGAAAAGGATCCAAGAAATTAAGTTCAGGCCTCAGATAGAATCCTTCAAGTGATAACCAATGCTACAATTACCATATTCCAGCATAATGGATGAACAAATAATCAACTATCAACAAACATTCAGATGATCTAAAAACTTGAAATGCTTATCAATCCCTAGGGATCTAGAATAATAAGATATACATCAGATATGCAGGAGGCACCAAAGCATCTGGAGACAATCTTCTGCCTTTTTGCAACTGCAGTACTAAAATATAAACATTTTGAGCCTATCAACGAACTCCTCCCTTTACCAGAACTGATAAAGCAAACTACAATGAGATAACTACTAAGAAATTCTGAACAAAATACAGTAGCAGTATGGTACAATCATCTCTTCTTGTCCAGTACTCATTCTTCATCAAGTTCTCCAGAAGTTAAGCATAGCGGTCTGGGCATTCATAATGCATTAAACAAGTAAATCAAATTTATTACTTGAGTTGTAACGCATCTTATCGTACAATAAGAATCTACGATCAACTACATTTCTCAGCAGCATATTCCAGAATGCTAAAAAAAAAAAAACTAAATTAAGATATCAGTACAACGAGTTTAAACGAAGCTGCAACACGTTTTAAGCATTGAATGTCATTAACTATAATCCCGAATTCGCCCGTGACAAAAGTTCAAAATAAAAAATATCCATACTCAAGTAGGTACGGGTACTCACAAGCTTAATTGCAACCTCTTCATTTGTCTGAATATTAGTACCTGACGGTGGAAAAAAATAGAAATCAACAAAAATTCAGGAATTCCCAGCAAAAAAGAACAAATTAAAAGCGAAAGGAATCGAACTCACCGAGGTAGATCTCTCCAAACGATCCGCTACCAATCTTCCGGCCAAGACGAAACTTGTTTCCAACTCGAGGTTCCATCCAGCAAAATTTGATCACCGATCACGCCTAAACCCTAGAATTAAATCAGCGAAAAAAAATGTTTGGGGTTTATAACCCCACAGGAAAAGGAATTTTCATCAGAATAGAAAATTGGAAGCGAATCACCAACCACGGTACTTGAGGGACGACTTCAAGTGGACATTGCAGCAGAGAAATCCAAGGTGATGGAAGAGAGACGAAAAGGGGGAAACGGTGGAACAGAGAATTGGAAGAGAGGAATTGTGCTCATAAAAGTTTAGCGTAGGGCGGAGGACGGAGAGAGGGTGAAGAAAACCCCAGAGGGAGCGTCATGGCGCTTTGATCCAATCGATACGGATTTTCTCGGAGCTGAGCTGACGCTGTATGTTTCTCCTCCGCTGTTGCTTTCCTGTTTCTCCATCCGACACTGTTAAAACGACGACGTTGTTTTCATGAGTTTAGGCTTTTTTCATTATTATTGTTATTGTTGATCCAAATGAGTTTTTTCTTTTTTTAACCTTCAGTTTAGGCCTTATTGAACCATTATTCTTGTGCATCTTCCCCTTAATATTATCGTGAGCCAGTAAACTATGGAAATTTTCTTTTTCCTCAAGTATATGTGATCTTGATATTTTAAAAATGTGTTTATTTGGTTTAAAATGTATATATTTTCTTATAATTTTTTTTTTTACCAAAACACTTTAGTTGCTAAAAAATACTTGTTTTTTCAGCCACGTGGAACTTGCTCATACAATGGGGATGATAATTGGTAAAGATGGGGTCAATTATCAAAATTCAAATTCTTTTTCATACAATTCGAAAAATATAAGATTTTGTTCTAATCAAGCCATCTTTGTTTTTTGGCAGTGAGTAAGTACGCTTTCTCTGAGAGAAAATATTTGCCTCCATTAAATTGTTGCATAATTCAGTCAATTGTTCCATCCACAAAAGGTTTGAAACACATAAAAATAAAAATTTATAAAGTACTTTTAAAATGAGAGAGAATCAAATATAATGAAATATCAAGTCTGCTACTGAAAATTATGGACAAGTCTATTCTTATAATTTCACTGAATATTTCTCTCCCACACTTTAGAAGCAATCCATATTTTAATTTCATAAGATCCCTCAAACGTGGTTTATATGTTAAGTGGATGTATACTTGTGGAGTTCCCGCACATTCGAACAATCATTTGACTATTTATGTAAAGTCCTTGAAATTTTTTTGCTGATCAGTGACGATTGTCATTTATCAAAATATCTCAAAACCTATGTCAAGATTAATCTCAGCATGAATAGTTTGGTAACCACAGAATCTTTCCAATCCCGGAAAATAGGCCTAGTTCTCTTTAGTAATTAATGCACACTGGGAAGTGGGGTTCAGTGCCAATATTGGCAACTTTCTACTGGTTAATACAAGGGTTGTTGCTATCTTACATGGCTTTCACATGTGTTGCAACAATCGAAAAGTCAGTTTTTACCGATTGTGTGGAATTTCACCTAGACAATGATATTCTTGACCAAATTAGATTTTATTTTTCTTATATAAGGACAGGGGCGTGTCTTTAAGAATTTATGTATGGGGAAGTCAATTTTTATGCATATTGATTGACTGTTAACATTCTTGACTAGTTTAGTGATTTTTACACTTCTGATCATTCACCATCTTTTTATCTTTTTATAAGAAGGCCATGAATGACAAGAAGTTGTTAAATTAGCTTTTACTTTAACTTGTAATTCCTCTAACCAAAAAAAAAAACTTGTAATTTCCATTTGAGTAATTAATCATCTTTTTATTGAAAAAATAAAAAAAAATATCAATCAATAACTGTTGGAAGAAATTTATATAAATTAAGAATCATTTGTTGTCAAAACTTAAATGCATACTTATTAATTCGAGTTAGTTTTTTATCAACAAATATCTATTCAAGTTTTAAAAACAACTCATTTTAAATTAACAACTATCAATTCTGCCTTATTTTTCATTCGGATTTTCATAACAATTAATTCTTGACTGATATAAATTTCTTTCAGCTCCAACGATTCTTGATTGCTATTTTCCCAAAAATAAAAGAACAATTACAAAACAAAACATCCAAATCTCTAAAGGGATCTTATATCCCTTAAAAAAGGGAGGTATTTTGAAACACCTCATAGTTAGGATTGAAAACAATCAAACAAGCATCTCAGAGTCAGTGTAATGCTTGCGGAATTGAACGATGACTAGCAACAAAATGAAGCCAGCATGGTCCAACCAGCAAGCCACGAGTTCAATAAGCGACCTCTTACTAACTAAGATGTTATTTTGAAGTTAGCTAGTTGATCAATAGATTGTCACATAATTCTCTTTTGTAAATTTTTAGACTATCTTTAACGAATATTTTTACAAAATTAAATAATTTAAGACCAATATAATTTGAAATATGTGAATGTATTTTTAAATAATATTAAATATTGTTGCAACTCTTTCGCTTGTAGCTGATATGTTTCAAAATTTACAAGAGGGATGTAATTTCTTGTGACTATAATCCTAAACATAATAACTACACTTGTTTCTTTCTGCAGCATGATATAAAACACAAGATTTTTCTAAGTAAAAACTCCTAGCATTATCACTTCTCCGTGATCTCTCGAATCATAACCCACCATTTCGATCAAAGAATCATCTACATCTGTACTCGAAAAGAAAGAAGAAAAAGAAATCAAGCCAAAATTGTTAAATCATTTGTAATGTCCGTCTGGAGAAGACATGAAAGGCAAGGCTGATTGCTTCCTATGCAGCTTATGCTTCAAATTCCTCATCTTAGCTTCCACTCTTGCACTGAACCCAATATTGGTTTTCTGTCTTGCTTTAGACCTTTCCCTCTTCCACATGCGTTGGTCCTCTACGTCCTTCTTGTAGTGCTTGATCTCTCTGATAATGTGATGATCCAAAGGACTTTTCCATCTTTGAAAGCATACATGGGCATAATAAGGAAAATTGCAAGTAACTGTTACTAGAAAAGTCACCAACCAATACATTGGGGCAGGAGAAAGAACTTCAAGCAGGATTTGGTAGGCAGTTTTTGAATAATTTGGTGAAAGCATGCCATATAGCACCAGGAATATGTACCAAAAGGCTATACTGCCTATGATAAATATGTATTGCATCCATGTGAAATGGCAAATTGTGAGGGCAATCTGGCAGTTGACAGCCCATATTATGCAAGTGAACATCGTGGTACCAACAACAGCCATATCAGAGGTCCGGCCATCCCCTCGAAACGCTTGGTCAGAGAAAATGCAGATGTTGAATAAGAAGACAACGAGGGAGCAAAATAGACCATTGAGCATCCATCCCAATATTCTAAACCAGTCAAAAAACACATTTCTAGGGCCTTGCTGGTATAGAGCAGGAAACTGCGAAGAGAAACATTGCGTCGTAAATGTAGGTCGGGAAACATTGCTGACACAGCGTGTTTGAGAAACTCCCAAAAGTCCGTTTCCCTTCCGATTGAAATGGACATTTACAAGATCCAACAAATGTGTGTTTGGGAGTTTCCTAAACATGTACTTCAATTACCATGGATGAAACGTTATGAAGAGGACAAACCTGTAAGCAAACTTCTGATGGAACATCTTGTTCAAATACTCCAAGCGAAATGACAGGTAATGATGTTAGAACAACATTGAACAATATCATGTACCAGTCATCATAAACTGATTGCCCAGAGAAGCTCGTCATGGACTCAAAATAAAAGATGGTGAGCCCAAAAGCTATGTTTTTGTAGAAGAAATAGCATATCTGCATGCATAGAACATCATTTTCAATACATATGTTAAGAGTGATATTGAAGGCATATCCAACATGTGAGAATGATATCCAAGATGAACATCGATCAGCAATCACCATTTGAGCTATTCTCTTGTAGCACCAGTGTCCATGGATCACCAAAAGTCGTTCCAAAAATCTAAATTGGGCAATAGCGAAGTCACTAGCCATCACTGCCTGAAAATATGTTACAAGTTAGAGCTCCATAGATTTCCGACATATGCTTTGAAAACAGAAAAATCTGAATGTGCACTTTCAAAATCTGAATGCGCGCTTTCTTGAATCGTAATGATGAAAATAACAATTCAAAAAGAATTCTATGGCTGATGGTGGCAAACTTGGGAATAAATCTTAGCAAGTTAGTGTATTTACTTACACTCTGCTATGGAAGAGAGCACCCAAATTTACTGAATTTAAATTTTGAAAAGATAATAATTCCCATAATCTCATTTTTAAACCTATCCACATGTCAAACAAAAGAAATTTGTAACTTCTTCCAGATAAAGGAAACCTACATATGTTTTTTTTTAGAAAACACTTCCATTTATGATTTAACAAATTATAACAATGCAGAGCTCTCTTCTCTATTGACTTATTTATCGCATATCACAGAGTAACAAAAATCCTCTACAAAATTGCCAAAGATTTGCTTCTCTGCTCATCTTGCTATGAATGTAAATAGACATGACAGGCTTCCTCTATCTAGCTTTCCTATCTTTCGAAAGCAAAGAAACTGAAACCATACAAGTAAAATTCCAGTTGTCTTTGTATATAACGTTGCAGGAAAACAGCTTGGAATGCATCCATACTTTCGTGACACAGCCATAGAGAAAGTGTTGGAATGTACGTCACTAACCTGCATACCTTCAACCCCACTAATACCAATACCAATATCTGCTTCTTGAATCATGCCAACGTCATTTGCACCATCACCTATTCCTAAAGTGGTCTTCCCAGTGCCTTCTTTAACTAACCTTGTTACCTGACACCAAGGTATTCATAAGTTGACTAAAAAGAAGCAGTGTGCAACATTATTCTATTTCTCTCGAAACAGTGAACAATTGCGTTTATGGATCCACTTGAGTTTTTTATAATTAGCCTCACTTAAACTATTTCTGGTCAAACTTTAATGGAGCCAAGTGAATCATTGTGCAAAATACACCAAAAAATCCACAGCTTAGCAGTACTGAAAGCGATGAAAAATGAATATGTAGAATACCAAACATTAGAAGAATTCCAACAGAAGTAAAAATGAGAAACGGGAGAAAAGTCATACCAACGCCTTTTGCTTGGGAGACACACGGCAGCAGATGACAGAAGCACAATCAACAGCCAATCCCAAAAATTGATGCTTCATATCATCTTCTAAAGTATATGCTAGAGCCTTCCCATCAATAATTAATGCAAATGCAGCATGTGGATCTGTCTCCAGCTTTATCATTTGTGAGGCATTGATGATTTGATTCAAAATGCCCTCCTTAATGGCCTGAGGGTGTACAAGGACTTGGTCTAAAATCAGATGAAACCTATGTCCATAAAGTAAATTTCTCTGGTCTCTCAATAAGTTAATTACCTCTTTGTCAAAATTGGTAACTAAGTCTGCCTCTTGAATAGATATGCAGATCTGCTTCATGCCGTGTCGAAGCAAACTACAAGAAAAACTGCACCGCACAATAAAAAGACCATATTGTTTACCAAAGCGGGGTATCTCAAACTTAATTATGATAAGAGAAATAGAATAACATAATGTGTTGAATAATTTTTGGTAGACAGACCCTATGTTGATTGCAGTTTCCATCTTATCCCCTGTCAAAACCCAGATCTTGAGACCTGCTTGTGCAAGTTTGTCAATGCATTGGGGAACCTGATGAGAAAGAAAGAAAGAAAGAAAAAAAAGGTTAAAAATAACTGAGGAAAAACATACTTGTAACACTGACATAAGGATTAATGAAGAATTATAAAGCCTACCCCATTTTGCAGTTTGTCTTCCACAGCAGTAGCCCCAACAAGAATTAGCTCTTTTTCCATTCTTTCAGCTAATTCCTCAAGCACTGCCTCTCTGTCAGGCCCAACAGTCGTTTTGGCTTTCTGAAACTCATTGTTCCAAGCATTGTACTCTTCCTCATCAAGCTTTCTGTAAGCTAGAGCCAATGTTCTCAAACCATTTTCTCCGTATTCATTCAAATGTTTGGTTGTAGCCTCTAAATACGTCTTTCCATTCTTTGATAGTCGATCAAATATGATACTGCATAACCAAGAAGAGTGAAATGAAAGTCAAAGTTTGATCGGTGCCCGCATATGTACTTGTTTGCAGGCTTATGTTTTTGGACTCTCGGTGGTGCACTGATTTTATTGAAAACCATTGGGGACTACGCTTTACAAAGCTTAGTAAAATTTAAATTTCTTTCACAATTCACTCTAATTGTGCTCGACCATTAACATCAATATATTCTGTTGTAACTAGTTAGAGACAGGAACCAGATATTGCATAAACTAACCTGTCAGCCCCTTTGCCATAAGAAGTAAACTTCCCTCCTCATCGCGCACAATCACTGTCATTCGTTTTCTTTTGCTAGTAAAGTCCAACAGATTCAGGATTTTGTACTCCCTGTCTCATTCGGCAGAAAATAAATAAATAAATAAGAAAAATACTATGATATAAATAATCTCAAGAATTGTAAACCCTCCTTCAAGGGGGAAAAACAAGAGTAAAAAGATTATCACAACGAAGTTTACCTTTCAACAGCTTGTTCAGAAGGTGAAAGCTTTTCACGGATGAAAACACTTGCTTGAGTTCTTTTACAAAACTCAAAACCAAATTCTCTTGATGCTGCTAGAAAGCCCCTTCATCAGGGGATTCAGCCTCATAAGTTAAAGTTCCTGTCTCCTCATTCAGCTCAGGAATGGCAGTGTGGCAAACAGCTAATATTCGGAAAAACAATAAAAGGACATCAGGATTGGGCTCTTTCAACCAGTTACAGTTCATGAGACGACCATCCTCAAATCTGAAACCCTTTATAGTAGCCTTCTGAGCCTCATCATCCGTGGAAGTAACAACAGTCTCCAGGTCAACGTTTTCCCACGAAACAGATGCCTTGCCCTCATGTGTGGGTGTTTTGGAGAGACCATCCTGCTGGTCTTCCTCAAGTTCAAGAGCCATCTGCTGTGCTGTAGCAAGCTCAACTTCACTGGAACTCACACCATATGCAGCACCAGCAATGGAGCACTTTAAAAAATCCATCTGATTGCAAGTTAAAGTTCCAGTCTTGTCAGAAAGTATGGTGTCCACTTGACCCAACTCTTCATTCAGATTTGATGTTCGAGCACTAGCTGGGGTCCCAGTTTCTTCATGATACATGTGCAAGTCTTGTTCAACCAAGTTTGCTTGTAAAACCTTCACAACCTCAATTGAAACGTAAAGTGATATGGGTATCAAATATCCATAAAGAATGAGTGCGGTAACCAGATGACTTAACCCAGCCAATGCAGCATTATTGGGATCATATTGGACCTCCGATTGCATGGGCATCAAATACCACCAATTTATAGTTTGAAATCTAGTGATTGCGGCAAATATTACTGAACTGACCAAGGATATCAAAATAAGAACAGTAAATAGAAGGTATATGATGTAATCCATCTTTCTCTCTATTCTGCTCCTTTTTGAAGGAGATTTTGTAGAATTCTGCATAACTTTACTTTCATGACCAGTGAAAACGACAACTCCATATATGAAATCAGTGTTCCTAAGCTTTGAATCTCGGAGGAGAATTTGACTGGGCTCAATCGGATGAACCTCACGTTCATACTCAAAATTTCCGATAAATGTGTAGAGACTAGGATTTGGGTCTTCACAACGAATTATTCCAATGAAATCCTTAAAAGATTCATCATTATATAGAAGCATGGTAACCTCCAAAGATCTTTTTACCTTTAGGTTTGTCTCACCATCTAAATTCATAGTTTCCACATAGCATATCCCATCCTCATAACTTGATGACAAGAAAAGCAAATCAGCAGGAAAAAATTGATCTTTATCTACTTTTACTACATCCCCAACCACAATGTCCTGCCATTGCTTGAGATCAAAAACACCATTGCCTTTATGGACACTAGCTTTCCGGTGATTAACTTTGACATCCTGACGAAACCTGCGCCAATCTTCCAATGCTTCCTTTGCCATACTAAGCCCAACAACAAATGCCAAAGGAGCAATCATGCTCAGCGGAGAGAATGGTGAAATTGGAGAGGCAGAAAGGCATGCAGCCACAAGGAAGTATACATTAGCAACCCGGCGAAATTGCTCATAGAGTGCCTTAGGTAAAAAGGTTATAATATTGTATTTTGTAGTTGATATATCATTCCGGCAGTAAAAGTGAGGCTTCTTTTCATGGAGATGAGGGTGGTTGCAGTGTACAACTCTTGAAAAACCAGGACCTTCAAGGTTCTGACCATTCTCATGTGCAGTGTGACTCCGCCTAAGACAAGCAAACGTGTAAAGATGGCTCCTTTTAATCTTCGCTCTTAATTTACGTAGTCCCATTTAGCCAAGCTCAATGCGGCAATCGTTTACACATGCCAACTAAGAAGAAAACCCAAATCTTGCCTTTAGGGAACGAGTTATCCCAATTTCTTCTTCTAAAGCCTGATGAGATAAACACGGGGATACTATTAACTACAGCAAATAAGCATGATCCTTTCATGCATACGTTATATGCATAATACGTAAAGTTGAATAACTTGCACTCGAATTCTGAATTGACACCATTGGAAAACTGAGAAAGAAAATTGAAATGCAACGAAAGAGCGCCTATTCAAATTGGCAATCATGAATCAGCTAACCACCTTGCTTTCCAAATATTAAAATTCAAATAAATCAAATGACAACCTGTTTGTCTCTACCAGATCATTAATGTGTTCATCATTCTTAGCTTTTTCAACAAAACGTAATCAGTCTAAAATAAATCCAGCTTAGGCAGAAAAGCAATTATTAAAAATAGCACGTATTCGATTCCTCATATCCAAAACTTTTAAATTGAAAAAGGAAATTCCTTCTATTAAAAGAATAAAGCTTCAAGATGCAGGTTATGAATGTGCGAATAAGAAACAAAAGAAAATGTACCGAACGCTATTGAGTCATTCATCTTCAAAATGTAGCAATGCGGGACAAAGAATGGAGACATAGACAGCCCAGAAAATTCAAGTTGCAGATCGAGGAGACAAGGTCTAGAGAGAGAAAGTCACTAAAGGAAGACCATCGAAGAAAGGGAAAGAGAGACAAAGGACAGTGGCCTGTATCTCTCTCCCCCTTCGCTCCTCAGAAGTCGGAAACAATGTCAGGAATTTTCGGTCCCTCATTTCCCGCTATATTTATTTTCGCAAAAAGAAATCATATCGAAATGTTGCAGGTTTGTCGCTTCTCATTATTTGTTTTGCATTGAACTTGACGAACATTTTTTTTCTTGTGAAATTTTACAAACATTGTGACTGATGCTTTAGTTTCAAGTTCAAACTTCCAATGGAGAAGTTTCACTAGTCGCAGGAAGGGAATACAAATACTTGCGGGAATATTCCTATTAAATGGATGCACCCGAAAGAGCAAAGAAAAACGGAAAATGACAAAGATCTTAAAACAATCAATTAATTTAAATTAAATTTTAAGTATTAAATTTTTAAAAATTTATAACTTAGGTCTCATTTAGTATGATTGAATAGTTTTTGATGAAATCGAAATTAAAATTAAAATTAAAATTGGAATCAGAATTGAAATAGAATTGAATTACAAAAATATGTTTAGTATGTCAGAAAAATTAATGGAATCCTTACATTATTTTTATTTGGTACGTAAGACATAGAAATGGAATTATACTTAAAAGACAAAAATACCCCTATATAGAAATTAAAATAAAACATAATAAAAGCTTAATTGTGTTTCAATTTCTTTATGTATTTTATATGTTAATGAAATATTATATAGATAATAGATATTATATATAAGTAAAATATTTTACAAAAATATTTTAATTTCCTCACATGTTTAGTATATAAATAAAATATTAGATAGATGATAAATATTATATATAAGTAAAATATTTCATGGAAGAAATATTATAAATACATATATCGTATTATATTTTACACATACACACATATATTATAATTGGGTGTGGTCATTTTTGGGTATGGTTAGGGTTATATGTTTTTAGGGCAAAATTATCTTTTTATAATTTTTATGAGGGTAAAAGTATCTTAAAAGTCACAATTCTATAGAATTACCCTTGATTTCATAACTTTAAACAAAGAATACAATTCAACCTATTTTTATGGAATTGGGATTCTTGAAAATTATGATTCATGTCTACCAAACATCACTTTATTCAGATTTTTTTTCAATTCCATTTCCATCTCTATAATTTCAGTCTACAAAACATGGCCTTAATCTTTTAACTTTATAACTACATTGTGATTAATTTATAATTTTTTTTTAAATTTTAATATAGTTAAAGAATTAAAAAAATATTTTTTTATTAAAATTTAAAATACAAGTTGCAGTATCTCACAACGAAATTACAAAATTGAGAGATTCAGTTACAAATTTTTAAAAGTTAACACTTTGAACCTAACTTAAATTAATTGATCTTTTTGAAACATATTTGTCATTCTCCCTCAAAAAAATAAAATTAACCAATTGAATTTTATTTTTTATATTTATTTTTGATAACATTAGGGAAAATAACATGAAAATTCCTTTGAATTATCTAAATGGTATTTTGGTTTCTCAAAATATTATAATTCCCTTGAAGTCTTTAGAGATTTTTCTGTCATTAATGAATTAACATGAAAGACAAAATTGTCATTAATTGAAATAAAAATCTCAAACCTCAAAACAGACACTAACACAAAAAGCATTTTTTACCACAATTAAAATGTATTTTTGGTGATAGAAGAAGTTATATAATAGAAGATCGTGTGGCATTAAATAATTTTTTTTATCACAGGTCAAATGAAATTGTAACAAAAGATGTATTTTTCGTCATAGGTTTCAGCTCACCTGTGGCGAAAAATGATATCTTTCACCATAAATACCAACTCACCTATGGAGAACAATACATCAAACAATGGTTATCATTTGCCATAGGTTTCAGCTCACTTGTGGCAAAAATAATATCTTTTGCTATGGTTCAAACTCACCTGTGGTGAAAGATATGTTTGAAGATGCATATATGGCGACAATTGTAAACTACAATTGCCGCCATATATGCATCTTTTACCACAGTTATAACTGTGGCAGTAAATACTATATATTTTTTTATAGAATCACCGATAACTATATACATCCCTTACTTACAAAATCTACATTAATATGTAAACAGCAATTCCAAACACCAATTCAAATATATCTAGTACAAACATATGAATAAAAGTTTACACTTTCAAACAAATATCTAGAAAGTTTTCACTCTAATCTTGTTAATTTTAAGAAAAACTAGACCACATATTGCATATATGTCTCAACTCTTGCTTAAAATATGACTCTAAATTTTGAAAGTGCTACAAATTCAATAACAATGTACATATGAATAATAACTCAAGTATATAGCAAACATTATAATTATAAATCATTATTAATAAATTATTACCTGATCAAATGAGTGAGTGATACCTTGCATGATGATTTTATACATGAAATCATCACATAATAACAACATTCTACACTTCTTGATTGTTAAGGACACTATAAAAAAAATAAAAATAATTAAATTTATTATATCAATATTATAATCTTCATTCTAATTAGGAAATAAATTTAAAATACTTAGTTGCATTGGTACTCACTTGATTTCATTTTTTTTCTTGTCAACCATTCCTGTTAATTTTTAATATATCGCTAAAGATCTATTTACCAAATATACACACTTAAAAATATTAAATATATGTTATTAATAACACAAAATAAATTATTCAAAAACTTACAATTTAATCAAAGTCTTCATATCGTCACTTATTTTCTTTTGTAGTGAACAAAACCAATATATAGTATTTTCATATGGGCAAATGACAAGAAGTATCCAATAATGACTACAATATATTAATTTATATTAATATCACATTATTAAGAAACAAATTTTATAAATTAAGGGGTGAATTTAAAATGTAACACCTCTCAATAATTACTAAAACCAACATCTCTTCTTTTGTTTGCACATCCTCTTTTCAATATAAGAAGCTTTTTAATTCACTTTGCCACATTTTGTTAAAAGTGAAGACAATAACCCATAATTATCATCGACACTGAGTTTAGTACATATTTTATGGAGGTACCTTTAATAATAAAAATACATTAGCAATAAGATAAAAATATTAAATAATAATTTAGAAATAAAAATGAATACTTACATGATAAAAATTTGAATTATTACCAAGTCTAACCACTCAAAAATAATGAGATCATTAATATCTTTTTCGATGACTCAGAACATAATAGGCTTCCTAATAATCTTTTTGACTACGTTTATTTCATCAAAAAATACATTCATTTCAACTACCACCAAAACCAATCATTTCAAATCATTTTGCACCGATTGAAATTGAAGCTTAGAGATTCTTTTGATTGTTAGAACCCTCAGTTGGAACCTTCGATGACAGGCACCATTGGGCTTTTCGCTAAAGGTGCCTCTCACAACTGTACAACATGGTCTCACCTTAAAAAATTAATAAAATAATATTATTTATTACAAAAATTTAATGAATTATAAATTATTTTGTCAGAAGTAAGACACATAAAATATGTCTTAATTCAGACACAATTATGAAATAATTAATATAAGTTATTATATACTCTTGTACTTCAATTACTTATGAATTTAATATTTAAAATAAACTATTATAATTGAAATTTATTTATTAGTAAATTAATTTTAATGATTATTATGACTTATTAAATAATATAATTTAATATGTCTTATTTGGGACATAATTCATATATCTTAATTATTATTCAATTAATGGAAATAATTAACAATATATTTAATACTTTTATTTGATTTAATTAATTGTTAAATTTTATTTAAAATATTTTAAATCAGACACCTTTGTTTTGAGGACTATCACTATAAATGATATTTTGCATTTTATTTATGAAAGTGCTCCTAGGTTTATTTCTACCACAGTTTCTTGAAAAACTATGGCAAAAAATATGTCATTGAAATTTAATTTTGTACTAGTTAGATACTTGCGAACTTACAAATTGTTATTGAATTCTTACGATTTAAAAAAAAAGTTGTAAATAGTAAAATAAAACTTATGAACGACAATTGATATTTACAATACTCGAGAAATATTAAAATTTCAAATGTAAACTTGCAAAATTGCTATTGAATTCTTACAATTTTAAAAAAAAATTGTGAATCTTATAACAAAACTTGTAAATAACAACTAATATCTGTAACAATTAAGAAATATCATGATTTCAAATATGAACTTTCAAATTGCTATTAATTTTTGTAAATTTAAGAAGAAAAGTTATAAATCTTACAACAAAACTTATGAATAGCAATTAATATTTGCAACATTTGAAAAATATTAAGATTTTAAATGCGAACTTGCGAATTGTTATTGAATTCTTGTAATTTTAGGAAGAAAATTTATGAATCTTAGAACAAAATTTATGAATCAAGGGCACGAAATATCTATTTTAAAACTTAAAATTTTTATTTCAGTTAAGGATAATTTGGTATTTTATATTAATTCCTTAATGTCAAAAAATTCTTAAAAATTTTAAGAGAATTATGGTACTTTAAGGGATTAAAATTTTATTATCATTTTCTCATAACAATATCGTGTAATGTGTATCATGTTAAGTAAGATTATGCATGGAATCGAAATTTTGCTTAATGAAAAAAAAGGATAATAAATGGGAGAAGGAACTTCGTGTGTGAAAGGATTAATGTCAGCTTTGCACGCCAAGTAAAAGACATAACATTTTTTTTAATTAGTATTTCTTTTTCATTTAATTTAAACAATTTAATCAGTATTAATTTTTTATATGGTATTTATTTGTAATTTTTAGCTTGTTTTCTATAACTTTCTATATATATTTTTTAATTTTTATCAATTAATATTTAAAATTAACTTTTATTAATTGCAGGATAACATTGTATTTTCAAATATTAAATAGAACATTATATTAAAAATGAGTTTAAAATACTAAACATCAGTAGACCTATAATTTAACTTCTTATAGGCTACTTATTTATAATTTTCATTGTTATTGTTTTGTGATTTTGTTGGTTTAATTTTTTAGTCAACTAATGATAAAATTAACATATGTTAATAGTAGGAAAACATTACACTATTTTTAAATGTTTTAAAGAAATATTATATTAAAAATAAATTTAAAATTTTAGATGCTCCTATAGTTATAATTTAAAAGTAAAACTATCATTTAACCTTTTTAAAAACAAAAAAAAAATGACAAAACAAGTGATTTACTTCCTTACTATTTCTCGTAGTTGGTGTGCATTAGATGAAAATGTTGCTCCAAATAGAGCATTTATCTTTCTAAATTCATAATATACTAAAAACTACATAAAAGGGTTTCAAAAATTATAGAAAATCACTTATAAAAGTATCAATAAGTACGAAATTTAATATCAATTAAGTTTCTTAAATTACATATAAAAATTATGATATAAATGTTATTTCTTACTCACATAAAAATTGAAAATACAATTTTGACCAACTATCATTTTAGAGACTTAATTTATATTAATTTTTTATAAGGTATTTATTTGCAAATTTGTGGGTCATTGTATGTAATTTTTATATCTTTTTTTGATAATTTTTTAATTAACTAATAATTGAAGTTAACTTTTTCAATTGCAAATGCTGGTGAATTATTTTCAAATGTTAACAAGAAAAATTGCACCACCTACAAGTTTAGAATCCGTAAACACTCTTAAATGAATATGTAAAAGGCGAAAATACCCTTTTAACCCTATATAGAATTATCTAACTTTTCTTTTGTTACCAAAATGTCACTTTCCCTAAGTAATGAGGCATAGAAAAACCAATAGATATCGCAAGCATACAAATCAAAACTATAATTAATGGTAAATTATGGTCGATACCATAGATAATCAAGCAAAATGAAAAATAAGCATTAATGTTTTAATTTCATTTAAGTAGAGCAAATCACGATTGAGAATTTATGAACTTGAAAAGCTAACAATTAAAAGGTAAAGGCAAGTGATTTCACCAAACAATAATTTTATAAAAGAGATAACCTAGGCTTCTACGATCTTGTTAAATTCTTAGACTATATCTCCATTGAATTACTTATGATTAATATTGATTGGTTAATTTAGTGTGTATTTAGTTGAAATATCTTCCCAATCAATTACAACCTCTCTTAAATAAGAATGTTGATTTTAATGCAATCATCCAAGAGGCATTAGAAATTTAATAGCACTCTAAAATGATTATATAGGTCGAAGAGGTATATTCTGATCCTAATCACAAATCAAAATAAATTCTAACCCTGTATTACCTAATCTTAAGGTCCATTTAATATTTTCTTTTTCAAGATAAACTCTAAACCCCCAATCATCTATTATGACAAAATAAATGAGATTAAGTGATCAAAACTAACATTAATTATAGAGTAATTGAAGAAAATAGTATTTAATACATAAACAAATTTATGATTGCTTAGGTCATTGAAAAAAAAAATCTAACTATACATTAACAACATCAATCCCATAGCAGCAAAATGAAAGTGCCAAATAAGAAAAATTGGAGAAGGGAAAAAATAAGATTAAACTATATTGAATCACAAAAAGCACATGAATCATTTGCCTCCAAACTCTTAAATCAATGCTAGCCCTCCAAAATTGTCTCCTACGGCTCAAAATGCTTTTCCAAAGTCAAACTTTGGGACAACATTTGTTCTCTAATGTTTTCAATCTGAAAAATCGAAACTGTGTGTTTTGGGTATAAAATTTGTTGTAGTGAGCTTTATTTTTAATTTAAAATTTGCTCTATAATACTGACTCACTGTAGTATGGTTGCTGTAACAGATAACATTAAATTCCATTGTCCCCCCTTAAAATTCATTATATTTTCTTCCTCTACATCTTTTAAGTTTTTGTAGGAATTCTTAAAATTAAAACATCTCAAATTAATAATAAAAATTACTCAAAAAATCAAAGTATAATATTTACAAAATAAGCTAACTAATATTCAAAATAAATACTAAACACAAAAAACTTAACCAAAAATCACTAAATGACTTTTTAATTAACTAATGAAACTTTTAAAAATATATAAGAATATGGAGAGTGATCAGGTAACATTGCACACTTTAATAACGCAGAGGTTTAAAACAAGAACATCATGTAGCCGCTTTCCCATTGACAGTTGAGAGTGGCAGGGAGAGAAGGGGGAAAAAAAGGAGGAAAGATCATGATCGTTTAAATTACGATTAAATCGCTCTCACAACTCGTCAGACCTCTGCCCAGGCGGCTGGACTGACTTGATATTAGACGAAAGACATTAGTTTTCAAATGATTTTTAGTGCCACTATTTATTTCAATCCACTTCAAGAAAACAATTATATATACTGCCAGTGCCAGATAAATGGCCTTTGGTGAGTCTCAAATACCTAACTGATCATATAATATTATATAGTTATTGTTTAAACCCTTCCGGAAGTTTAATTTCATTATCAAATTGGCTGTGAACTTGAAAGTCAGTCAACTCCAATCGATCACTAGTTGCTGCCTTACGCCTTCATGGCTTCATTGTTATCAACATTTCTCAGCAAATTGAAGAAGAAAATTCGATAAACTGTTGGTCGTTCGCTTTGAACAGCTGATCACAGTATCATGGCTTCTGCTGCTGCTCCGTCATCCTCCTCTTCTGCACTTTCTCATGGCCGCTCTGAATTGCTGTAATTGTTTGCGCGCTCTGAATTGCGCTGATCGAAAATATCATGAACGCTACTTCTTCATCCTCATCCTCCTCCTCTTCGTCACTTATTCCTCCAAGAAATATGATGTGTTTCTGAGTTTTAGAGGCGACGACACTCGCAGAAGCCTCACCAGCCATCTCTATACTGCACTATGCCAAAGAGGAATTCGAACCTACATAGATTATCAACTCCCAAAAGGCGATGACATCTCGGACGCACTCAGAGAAGCAATTCAGGATTCAAGTATAGCTGTGGTGATCTTCTCTGAGAACTATGCCTCCTCCAAATGGTGTTTGAATGAGCTCCTCCAGATCCTCTGGTGTAGAGAGGTCCAGGACAGCTTGTTATTCCTGTCTTCTATCAAGTTGACCCATCTCATGTCCGCCATCAGAGGGGAGCTTACATGGAGGCGTTTGCAAAGCATGAGAGAGACTTCAGGCTTCATCAAGACAGCGTCAACAAGTGGAAGCAAGCTCTCTTTCTAGCTGCAAATTTAGCTGGTTGGGATTCTCGAACCTGTAGGTCAGTATAGTATCTCCTCACTCTTTGAAATTGCAACTTTAATTGGATCAATTTATGCTTAGTTAGAAATCAATTCATTACATTTTTATACTTTTCTTCTTTTTCTTGTCCTACTGGCCAGAGTTTCAATATCTTCTTAATTCGTCCATGATTTCATACCTTCAGTTAAAAGCACTTGCTCCTTGAAACTTGCGCAAGTCATATTTGTATGATAAGTCAAGATATTACCTATTAACAAGGCATACACATGGATAGCAAAGTTATAGGTCAACTATATTTATTACAATTGGATTAATCTTTATTGAGTGATGCTCATATAATTCTTCTCTATTCAATTTTAAGAGGTACTCTATAAAAGTGTCCCTCAAATAGTGCCATCTCGTCAAATTTGTATTTTATGGAGCCCCTACTCAATTTTTTTAATACATGATTACATTATCAAAAACACTGAAGAAATATTTGTTCCATATCAAGTATTGGACAACAATAAAAATAGAATATTTAAATCTTAACAAATAAAATATTTATATCCTCTCATTAAGTTTGACCTTTTATTTCTAAAAAAAAATAACAACAGTAACTTGACAGCTTCATGGCTCATGAATCACGCTTTCGATCAAAAATAATGTTGACGAGGCGATTAGGTGTGTGTTAGGTTTGAAGGAGTGGAGCGAAAATATCTTTGAAGTGGTGCCATGTCGTACGGTATCTATCAGCATTGCGCTCAAGTTTTAAGTTGTGCTACTGCCACCTTTATTCAATTGTCAACGGAGATAAGTAACATATTTTTGTTTGAGAGAATGACAAATTTTTTTAAAAAAATAAGTTAAAAATATCAATTTAAATTATTATAAATATTTTAATTATAAATAAATATTTAAATATTAAATATAACTTTTAGATTGTACCAAAAACTTTTATTTGAATTGATATTTATAATTTATTATTAAAAGTTTTGTTAAACACGTAACTATTATTAATTCATTTTTTTAAAATTTAACTGTCTTTCTCCTTTTTTATTTTTTATTTTTTGGTCACTTTAATTGATAGTCCATCTCTTACCAATCTTTTACTTTTTGGGCTAAAATACATAAAGTCTTCCTAAATTTGGTAACAGATGTATATGATTTTTCCTTATTTTTAAACATTTAAAATTAACTCTAGATATTTAATTTTGTTTTTCAAAATCCCTCATTGCTAATTAACTGATATGTTATTAATATACTATTTTCATATTAGATTAATAAAATGCACATGACATATGATAAGGAAAAATGTTTTTATTATTTTTTAAGACAATTTGAGAATGGGCAAAATTATAATTTTTATTTTTAACATACATGATGATACTTTCAATTTTTTAGTTGATGGATATTTTTTTTCATTGTTCACGGGTAATACAATTTAAAAAATTATAATTTTATTATTTTTTATCAATTAAAATAGCCCTTTATACTAAAAAATAAAAATAAAAATATCTAAAAGATGTTATTGATAAAAATTGTATAAATAAAATTTATCATTTAATATAACAAAACTATGCACCATTATTGATAACAAAAAAATATGAATAAAACTAATATAAAAATATATATTTAAAATTTTATACAATGATAATAACAATTTTTTTCCTTATCAAGCCTCACCTATTAAAAAAAATATAAAAATTGATTTTAAATAGTTTTATGATATAATATTTTGTTTAATTAAGGACATTCATGGAATTGAATCCTTTGCCTCTTGCGACCCTGAAAGAAATTGTTATGTGCCACTGTGCGGTGGCAAGATGGAAGGGCAACTAGGTTTTTTTTTTTAAACATAAATGACATTTTAATCCTTATAAAAATAATATAATTTTCATACATTTATTATTTTGCCACATAAGATGCCACACAAGCTTTTATGTGGCTTTTCTTGACATGGGAGATTGTTAATAATGCAATAGGATAATTAGCAGTAAGGGACTTTGAAAAACAAAATTAAAGATCATAAGGGTTAATTTTAAATGATTAAAAGTGAGGGACGTTATATGTAATTACCTCAAAACTCATGAGTTTTATGCATTTTATTTACTTTCTTTCCTGTTACTTTAATACTTTCTTCTATTGTACTGGTCTTCGGAGAAATTATTGAATGTGCCAATTAACTTGCCACACAAGCTCATGTGTGTTGCCTTTTGCTGATTGGAATATATTGCACCACCTACTTAGATTTTGTATGGCCTTCCTTGAAAGGGAGATCAAAAGGATGTTATGTGTGTAATTTGTTGTTTGCTTAATGTATTGAAAAATCTTTTTGGTTTTGTTAATTGTTTTTTATATTTTAGGGACGAATCAGAACTCGTTCAAAGCATTGTCAACCATGTGTTGCAAAACATTGACCTCAGTTGTCCAAGTTCAGCACTGACAGGTCTTGTTGGAATTGATGAAAATTGTGCCGAGATCAGAAGGTTATTGCAAAAGGTTCGAGTAATTGGAATTTGGGGGATGGGTGGTATAGGCAAAACAACCATGGCTAGGGCTTTATTTTCCAAACTCTCCTCCCAATTTGAGAGTTATTGCTTTTTGGAAAATTTAAGAGAAGAGTCCGAAAAGCATGGATTGACATTTGTACGTGATAAGCTTCTCTTTCAGCTACTAAAGGAAGAAAGTTTATATCACAGACCACTTGATGTTGCAGCATGCGCCTTTGCTATGAGAAGACTGAGTTGTAAAAAAGTCTTGATAGTGCTTGATGATGTTAGTAGTTGGAAGCAGTTAGAATATTTAGCTCCGTATTGTGATTACTTGGGACCTAGCAGTAAAGTCATCATTACAACAAGGCATAAGCAATTGCTTATAAGTGGAAGAGTTGATGAAATATATGAAGCCCAACCTGAGCTATCACAAATCTGTTGAGCTTTTCAACCTCAGAGCCTTTCACTCACACCATCCACAAATTGGATATGAATCCCACTCACAAAGGGTTGTTGATTATGCAAAAGGCATCCCATTAGTTTTGGTAGCATTGGGTGCATTTCTTCATTCCAAAACTACAAAGGAATGGGATAGTGCATTGACAAAACTCAAAAAGAGTCCCAATGAAGACATTCTTGAAGTGTTCAGATTGAGCTATGATGCATTAAATGATGAAGAAAAGGAAATGTTTCTTGATATAGCTTTCTTTTTGAAGGGTGAAATCGAAGAACATGTGATAACTCTATTAGAGAACTTTGGCTACCATGCTAGAATTGGATTAAAAACCCTTGTCGATAGCACTCTCATAAATCTAGATGGTGTCACGGTCCGCATGCATGATTTAATACAAGAAATGGGCTACGAAATTGTTCGTCAGGAGTGTACTAAAGAACCTGAAAGACGAAGTAGATTATGTGATTTAAAAGAAGTCTATCACGTGTTAAAAAATAATAAGGTAAGGAAGAAGCATTTATGTTCCAAATAATCTCACATATCTATTAATGGAGAATGTTACATTCATATGATAGATTCAATCTATTTTTATTTTGTTCAATTTACTTCTATTTTATATTGTGGTTTTTCAGGGAACTGATGCAATTGAAGGCATAGTATTAGATTTGTCTAAAATTAGACATTTACACTTAAGCACCGATACCTTCAAAAAGATGCCTAATCTAAGATTCCTAAAATTCTATTCCCCTACGGATAGGAGATCTTGTAAGGTGGACCTTTCTTTTGGCCTTGAATCATTACCTGAGCAATTAAGGTACCTTCAATGGGATGATTATCCTTTGGAGTCTTTGCCATCATCATTTTGTCCTGAGAAACTTGTTGAACTTCGCATGGTAAATAGCCATGTTAAAAAACTTTGGGATGGAGTACAGGTAATAAATTAAAAAATGACAACATATGTTTCAATATTTAGTCAAAGTCTTATGATATTCTTTCTTAGGTGATGCTTTTCTTTTAATTGTATGTGATAGGATTTTGTGAACTTAAAGAGGATAAACCTTGTTGGGTGTAAGCAATTGACAGAGCTACCTGATTTTTCAAAGGCACAGAATCTCGAATCAATGTATCTCACATCTTGTGAAAGTCTGTGTTATGTTCACCCATCTATCTTATGTTTACAAAGGCTTGTCATTTTGGGTCTCGATAAATGCATTAAAGTGAAGAAACTTCATGGGGAGAATCCTCTAAAATCTCTCAAAGAAATCTATCTCAATTGGTGCTTTAGTTTGACAGAATTTTCTTTGTCATCAGAAGAAATGGCAAGATTAGAACTAGAAACTACACGCATTGAGATATTAGACTCATCAATTGGGCATCTCAGTAAACTTAGACAGTTTAGTCTCAATGGTTCAAGACTGAAAAGTCTTCCAATAAACGAGCTATGCTGTTTAAGATCTCTAGAGGAGCTATGCCTTTATAATTGTGAACAAGTAATTGACAAAATGAAGTTGCATGATC
Organism: Prosopis cineraria; assembly: GCF_029017545.1. Classification (NCBI taxonomy): domain Eukaryota; kingdom Viridiplantae; phylum Streptophyta; class Magnoliopsida; order Fabales; family Fabaceae; genus Prosopis; species Prosopis cineraria. Next base: position 39,192,922 of record NW_026555343.1, on the reverse strand, counting down.
TGTTTGATGCCCTGCGGTTTTTACAAAAATTATGTTTGGATGGGTGTCGAAACTTAACTGAGCTACCTGACAATATCAAGCATCTTTTGGGGCTAAAAGTTCTTTCTTTGAAGAATTGTGAGAGGCTACAATCTCTACCAGAGCTTCCACCATCCATTGAAGAAATAGATGCTACCAATTGTTCATCATTAGAGACACTAGTCCTCACTTCTCAGATGGGATCTTCACTGTTGCCAGAGGAAGGGATGATGGCTTTAATACCCTATTCCTCAACTGGGTATCTTACAAAACTGAGAAAGCTTCGCCTCAATGTCTCAAGTCTGAAGAATTTTTCAATTGAGCAGCTATGTTGCTTGAGATCTCTCAAGGAGCTCTCTCTCTTTGATTGCGGGGAAGTGATTGACAAGTCAAAGTTGCGCATGCTTTTTGATGCCTTATCCTCTTTGGTAGACCTTTATTTGAAAGGTTGTAGTAACTTGAATGAACTTCCCGACAACTTCAGCACCTTGTCATCGTTATATGTACTGGGATTGGACGGAAGCAATGTAGAGTACTTGCCTTCTAGCATCAAGTATCTTTGGAAGCTAGACTACATTTACCTGACCAATTGTAGGACACTCCGGTCTCTACCAGAACTTCCTCCATTCACTAAATATGTAAAAGCCACTAATTGCTCATCATTGGAGGTTGCCTTCCCTTTAACAGCTTCTAGACCACGAAGGAAATATCTGGTGGAGTCCCTCTTTTTTGAGAATTGCTTGAAGTTGGAGGAGCTTTCACTTTCTTGTATTGAGGAATATGCTAATTTATCATTGAAGCGAGTGGCATATCTCAATCGAATTGGTGCTTTTTGTTACCCAGGAAGCAAAATTCCTGAGGCTGAGTGGTTTAGATATGATCAGACAACCAAGGCTTCGAGTTTCGTAACCATTGAACTTACTTCAGCAGTGAACAACTTGATAGGCTTTGTTTTTTGCTCGGTTCTTTCTCCGTTCATGTCAAAGTCAAATTGTCAGAGTTACTTGAAATGCCAAATATATTTTGAAGATGGTGAACAAGTCAAAGGCAAAGGTGATGATATGCGGATAGCAAAATTAAATTCGCATCATGTGTTTATGTGGTATGATCCAATCTACTCTGTTGGTATTTTGAATGAACTTATAGAAAGAGAGGACGATCAAGGCAGCAAGGCCAACCCGAAGCTTTCATTTGAATTTTCTGCAGTCACTTATGATGAGAATTACAAGATAACCAAACATGATGGGTTGATAGAAGCATGTGGAGTGTGTCCAATATATGCTTCAGAATATCACAATTTCCTTCAACAAATAGAACTCGGGTCAAACATGGGTGGCCAAAAAGTTGGTGGTCATGGTAATAATGATGAGCATGCACTTTGTGGGATTATGGAATATGCTAGTCTTTCCTCAAAGAAGGCAATTTATGACAATTTTGAAAGAAGCGTTGTTTCTTTCCCCAAACCCACAATTCCGAAGTGGTTTATTAATCGCAGTTCATCACCATCTTCTTCCATATTTGTTTCCGTCATTCCAGATTTTGACGGCTTATTGGGTTTCATTTTCTGTTTTTTTATTCCCCAATTTTCATCAAAAGAGAAGGATTGGAGTCACTCGGGATGCCGATGCCGTTGGGGAGAAACTATTAATGAGGAAGAAGGAACAATTTTGGATCGAGGTTTTGAAGGCCCAAGAGGATGGCATTATTCTATGATAGAATTGAACTCAGATAATGTTTTCCTATGGTATGATCCCCTCTTCTGTGAATTGATAATAGAGGGAGTTAGAAGAAAAAGAGGCAATGATGAGGGAACCGGTAATTATAATCCAAGGCTTTCATTTCAATTTGAGTTTGGTGATGGTTTGATCAAAGAATGTGGAGTCCGCCCATATACGCCTCAGAATATAACGATTTCCTTCAACTGAAGGAATTGAAGACTAAGCAGGGCATGAAGACAAAGAGGCCCCGGGATACTTGTGATGATGGGGATGAACAACTCACTCTAGCAAAAAAATTGAAGGAATCTTGTGTTGTTCAACCTGAGAAAATTGACCAGTTACTACTCACACTATCCGGATTGAATTTGGAATCTCCGAGGGATAGCACTTCACATTAACAGGTTGCCTAGCATTTCTTCATTGGTATATCTCTCTCTTTATATTTTATCCATTAATTGAGCTTCAATTTGTTAAACTGATGCAAGTTCAAGTAACTGTTTTTTCTTTTATTTAAAAAACGCATTATGGATTTATGTATTTGAGCCAACAAAAATTATTGGGATTTGTTAATCAATATGTAAAAGTGGATATCTTTTTTTTTTTTCTTTCTCTTACCACTTAGCAGAGCCCCCCTCTCTTTTTTTCATACTACTTACTTTGATGGTGTTTTGTCTAGTACAGAGCCTATTTTGACTGCCAATTATGGCTGTTATGAAGCTATCCTTTATATCTCATCTCAATGACTATATCAAAAATGTTGCATTAGCTTTGTACTTTCTGATGCAAATGAAGTTTCACAGTCCTTAGTATCTTCGTTAACCAACGTTTGTGTTCTTCTTTTGTAGTTTGACGGGGAACAGGTCTACAGCAAGGGCAGCTATAATGATTGGTGGCGCATATTCAAGTGTTGTTTCCAAGAGCATTAATTTGCAGTAGGAGCACCTCCAAGAATAAATTCAAGTGCCAAATCTCTGGTAAGTACTGTGTTCTTATAAGAAATATTTATACCAGTTTGATAATAACATAGAGTAATAAAAGATCGGCTTTCATTCTATATGTGCGTGTGTCTTTTCTAGTCATGAGAGGGCACTTTCCAATTACCGTTATCACCGTGAATTGGAACAAGTTTACGTCACATGGCAAATTTTGAATTAAGGTAATACCAATATGCTCTGCATAACCTGAGATATTTTTGTTTCTAAGGGAAATAAAATCAGAAGCAGCATTGAAGCTTCCATAACTATTCCCACTTGGTCCAGCAGTCCAGCTGCTGACAGAGCCAATCTTTGAGATCAAAAGGTCCTATTGGTCTGTGTTCCACCTCTTGTAACAGAAATCTCTGCTGACTTGACAGTAAGGATTTGGAGCTACTTCACTCACTTATCATAACATAGAGCATAATTCTAATTTCTTTTACGTCTGTTAAGATATCTTCTTTTGGAAGGAGTTAAGGGTTCCTGTGGATGCCGCAAGTAAATTGTTGCAAAAACACATTGGGACAAGACAATCACTTGGTGGTGTTATAATTTCAGCGTGAATCAATCTTTGTGTAATGGCTCTAAAATCTGAAACAATTTTAACTTCTTGGCGTGGCTGTTTTAAACAATTGCTTGTGCAGCTTCCAAGGATTGCTAGCTGTGTAATCTAATCACTTTTGAATATTAGTGTTAATATAAGTTGTTAAAGCAAAATATTTTCACATTTTGTTCATTAATTTTTCGCAGTTGAAATATTGATTTTATATTCTTTTAATATATTTTTCATTTGTTGAGGACCTGTTTGCCTCACTTCAATGCAGCTGTGCAATGATAATCTATGGTGATCCAAATCTCATTACCATAAAGAATTGTATTTCATTATTAATAACTTTTTATCATGCTAATGATCAATGACAGAACGACGAGTGAGTGATAAAGTGAGGGCCACACTTGGAGCAAATTACTTACTTGATGTCTAGATGTGTATGTTTTTGTATTTTGAACCTCTGTTTTTTTTTTTTTTCTCTTGATATTTTAAACTTGGATTATAGGTCATTTTCTTCCTGAACTTTTTTCAATAAAGCATTGAGCAATGTTCTCTGAAATATTTTTTTTTTTGAAAAGTAATTTTATCTTTTCATGAAAAATCATCAGTTTCAATATTTTGCTTCTGTGGATTACATACGAGCCGATTAATCATATGATAAGGTTTATTATGGTAGGATTAAAGTGTTAATTTGACTATAAATTCTTTTTACACAAACATTCGCACATACAAATTTTGTTAAAATAAAATTTAATAAATATTTATTTTAATAAAATCTTATAAATTATTAAATATTAAATTAAATATTATTATCATAAATATTCACTCAAAATTTGGAATTAATTTTTAAATATTAATAGGTGAAATTGGTTTAGTTCATCGGAATAATCTCCCATCTTCTTCGATAAGTAGAGCCACCTCCACCATTTCCATCGATGTGGACAGAGAGCCACCGTCGCCAACACCAACTCCCACCACCTCCTCCGCTGTAGTTTTTCTCTACTCTTCTCTTCCACCTTTCATTCCGATGCCTCTCGTTCAAATTTCAATATTGGATGCTCTTCTCATTGTCGCAAATCTCGGTGATGTCGTGGGTTTTTAACTGAGCTTGAGAGAAATATTTATATTTTTATATTTTTATTATTTTTAATTAATAAAATATCTCAAAATAATATTTAAAATATATTTTAATATTTATTTTCATATTTTAAGCTTCAATTTTTTTAAAAAAGTTTTGATTCCTATATATCATTTGTGTATCCAAAAAAATATATTTTATATTTTTTATAAATAAGATAATTAATTTTAAAGTAAAAATAAAATTTAAAATAAAATTTGGGCATGTTCAAATTCCTAATTTATTATTAGATAAACATAATGAATAAAATAATATTCTTGAATAATAATTTAATTGTTATCCATGTTAGACTTGATTAAAAATTAAGAATAAATTAAAGTAAAAATTCCTTACATGTAAGGGTTAAACAGTATAAAAAAGTTAAAGAAAAAATGATTTCAAAAAAATAGTATTTTATTTATAATTAAATAATTTTGTTTATACAATATAATTATGGCTATTTTTCTTATATTCTTAAAAATGAAAAGTATAATTTATTTAAAATTTATTAAAAAATTTGAACTAATTGAGATAATGATTTTAAGTTAATAGTCTAATCGTGATTGAATTGAGATCAACTTAATTATAATTAAAATAATATAATTAAATTAAAATATATAAAATTATTTATATATGACCATGATAAAAGCAGTATTCAAACAACTAAGACATTAATATATAAGTAAAGAAAACATTCATGAATACATTATATATAATACAATAAAACAATAACAGAGCTACTTAAATACAAGGTTGATAAGTTATTTTTTATTTTATTCTTTTAAAGTTAAAATAATATTTTATACTTCATATAATTATTTAAAAATTAAAATTCATTCAAAAAATAAAGAAAAAAATATATTTAAAAAGTTTTGGGTATTCGGGCCGGCCCAAATAACCTCGAAGCCTGAAGGTGCTAAGGCGAGACTTAGCTATATAGGCTTTTTAGAAGGGATAGGATAGTTTAAATTTGATCTAAATAAGCCCGACCCATCTGAATTATTGGCTTTAGGCAAGAGAAGAAAAAGGTGGCTAGACTAACTTGATATTAGACAAATGAAGAATGACAAAGAGATTCCAAAATGATCAATTAATTCAAATTAAGTCTCAAATGTTAAATTTTAAAATTTGCAACCCAATTTCTCGATTTTGTAATTTCATTATAATGAATTTTCAATTTGTATTCCAAATTTTAATAGGGAAAACAATTTTTTTATTCTTCAATCATGTTAAAATTTAAAAAATAAGTTACAAATTCATCACAATACAATTACAAAATTGAAAAATGGACATACAAATTTTTAGAGTTTAACACTTGAGACCTAATTTAAATTAATCAGTTATTTTGAGACTTTTTGATCGTTCTCCCCTAGAAAAAGACATTAGTTTTTAAATAATTTTTATTGTCGCTATTCACTTTATTCCACTCCAACTAAACAATTATATATCACGTTTGGTGAGTCTCAAATACCCAACTGACATGGAATATTATATGGTTCTTGGTTTAACCCTTCCTGGAAGTTTCATCTGATCAAATTGGCTGTGAAGACTTAAAAGTCAGTCAACTCCGATCACTAGTTTAATTACGGCCTTACTCCTTCATCGTTATCAACATTTCTCAGTGAATTGAAGAAGAAAATGTTATATAAAATGTTGTGTTTTTGCTTTGAACAGCCGATCACAGTATCATGGCTTCTGATGCTGCTGCTTCCTCCTCCTCCTCCTCTTCACTTCCTCCCACGAAACTTGACGTGTTTCAGAGGCAGTGATGTAATGTACGATTTCCAGCAACAATATAATATTAAATTGACCACAAATTGTGATACTTGAATTGAAATTAGAGGGATAAATGAGCAAGTTTCAAATTACAAGCAATAGCGGAAGAGATGGGCAAGAAAAGAAACAACGAGAAGTAGAAATTGTAGAAGGAACAGGGAAGAATATCCAATTATTTGAAAATCAGACCAAACTGGATTGTTGGAACTGTTAACGACTTAATTTAAACAAAAAAATTATTTTTATAGCTGAATTAGATTGAACCGGAAGTGAAATGCTATTATATCAGAAATCAGAATTGAATGGAAAATTGGAGCATTTTTTACAAAAGCGGACGGTTTTAATATAATATTAAAAAGTTTTAAAAATTAAAAGGATAAAAAATTTAAAAATTAAATTTTACTACAAGTCAACTTTATTTTTGGACAATTTTTATGTATAAAATATGATTTGAGACTTTTTTTTAATATAGATGTTGATAATTATATATGAAAATACATATATTTTTTAGTTTATTTATGTCTAATTTAATCAAAATTCACCTATATTTAATGAATTATAAAATTATAATTTATAATATTACTAATTTATAGTTTTGTCATTTAATTAACATATTATAGATTTTTTCTTGTATTTAGTTTATCTATATATTTAATATTATTTTTATTTAATTATTACATCAATTTAATTATTAATCTAACTTGATTTATTCCGTCTGATTTTAAAAACATCGAGAGTATCAAAGGAGAGAAGCATCAGAGAGGGAGACGACTTTCATCAAAATGATTCTCTGCCTCTACAGTGATTGTATCTCTCCTTGTGCACCTAAAACCCCAAGCTCCTTCTGCATAGCCCGAAGCCCAATATTACAAGCTCTTGGTCCAATAGTTGCTTTTTTGGTAAACCCAGTCCATCATGTACTAAGCCCGTCCAGGACAAATGACACTCGCACAACCTTCACCAGCCATTTCTACACAGGCCTATGCCAAGAGGAATTAATTCGAACCTTCATAGATTATGAATGTTATATTCATGGATCCCGTAGAGGATTTAAATTCCTTTTGACATACTAGAGTGTTATTATATGCCTATATAATATTGAACGTTTATAGCAAGAACATGTTGTGGCACCGAAACCAATAGAAGAAAGAAAAAGGGAAATGCAGGAAGGAGAGGGCTCACAATTATGTGTTCGGCTGAGCGGACATTCTTCTATCCTATGCATGACATGGGAGCGGTTCTAGTTTCTGAAAGATAATTGTTCACGTGTATATTGTTAGCACTAGTTTCGTGGAACTGAGCTCAACTTGCACCTTCTGCAGAATATTCTATAATCAGCTTAAGGTTGCCTTTCCCGTACACGCGTCTGAAGACTTGCAAGTCAGTCAACTCCAGTCACTACTTTAATAAACTGCTCCTTTGTCACCATTAGCAGCATTTCTCAGCGAAGAAGAACGTGTCAACTGTAACTGATTTTGCGCTCTGAATTAGCTGATCACAGCATCATGGCCGCTGCTTCTTCATCCTCATCCTCCTCCTCTTCTGCACTTCCTCCCAAGAAACATGATGTGTTTCTGAGTTTCAGAGGCGAGGACACTCGCAGAAGCTTCACCAGCCATCTCCGTACTGCCCTGTGCCAAAGAGGAATTCGAACCTTCATAGATTATCAGCTCCCAAAGGGCGATGACATCTCGGACGCACTCATCGGGGCAATTCAGGATTCAAGTATAGCTGTGGTGATCTTCTCTCAGAACTATGCCTCCTCCAAATGGTGTTTGAATGAGCTCCTCCAGATCCTTTGGTGTAGAGAGGTCCAAGGACAGCTTGTTATTCCTGTCTTCTATCAAGTTGACCCATCTCATGTCCGCCATCAGAGGGGAACTTACAGGGAGGCGTTTGCAGAGCATGAGATAGACTTCAGGCTTCATCAAGACCAAGTGAACCAGTGGAAACAAGCTCTCTTTCTAACTGCAAATTTAGCCGGCTATGATTCTCAAATCTGCAGGTCAGTACTGCGTAGTCTCTTCACTCTTTCAAACTCAATCTTTGATCAATTTGTGCTTGGTTATGGCAATTTTTTAAATAGAGTTTTATACTTTCATTCTTCTTCTTGTCTTACTGGCCAGAATTTCAATTTTCTTCGTCCATGATTTATATCTTTAAGTTAAAAGCGTATGCTCCTCGAAACTCTTATAAGTTGCATTTATATGTTCAAGAATGGTTTGGGGGTTTTCAGTTTTCACGGATATTCATATACTTCCTCTCTTTTGATTTTAAGAATAAAATATAGGGAGCAAATAATTAATTTTTTCTTTTATTATATTGATATATTGATGAGCCCTGTCAAAATATGACTCAGTTACTTACCATTGACCAAAGCCACCTCAGCTACCAGCAACGCAGAGTCACGTGATACTTGATACACCGAAATGATCTGATCTTTGTATACTTTTGTTAGCGTCCCCATTGTTTTTTTGTTTTGGGTACATTTGTTAGCGTCCCTGTTTAATTTCATAGGTTTCCGGTTTTATCCTTCGCGTATATAGTGTGCACTTGTGATATGAAGAAATGAATACAGCAATATCTTTGGTGCATATTTTCTTTGGATTTATTTTCTTGGCTTGAAAGGCCCTAATCAATTTTCTTTTTAATACATAATGATCAAATTCTAAATTGAAGAAAAATTTGTTACATATCAAATATAGGATAAAAATAAATTAAAATATTTAAATCTTTACAAATAAAACATTGATATCATATTTATAATTTTGATCATTTATTTCTAAAAAAGAGGAAAATAAAATGTTGACAGCTACTTGAGTCATGCTTTCCAACAAAAATTATGTTGAGACCATTAAATGGTACTCATAGACATATGTGATATCTGTTGATTATTTGCTTGATGCAGCTTCTCTTTGCGATTAAAAAATAGTGCTTTCTTTTTATTGTTTTCCATATTATAGGGACGAATCAGAACTCATTCAAAGCATCGTCAACAACGTGCTGCATAACGTTAATCTTAGTTGTCCAAGTTCACCACTGATAGATCTTGTTGGAATTGATGAAAACTGTGCCAAGATCGAAAGGTTAATGGAAAATGCCCCAGCAGTTGGAATTTGGGGTATGGGTGGCATAGGCAAAACCACCATAGCTAAGGCTTTATTCACCAAACTCTCCTCCAAATTTGAGGGTCGTTGCTTTTTGGAAAATTTAAGAGAAGATGAAGAAAAGCATGGATTGACATATGTCCAAAATAAACTTCTCTCTGAACTACTAGACGAAGAAAGTTACTATCACAAGCCACCTAATGTCTCAAGGACTGCCTTTGTTAGGAGACTAAGTGTAAAAAAGTTTTCCTAGTGCTTGATGATGTTAGTAGTTGGAAGCAATTAGAATATTTAGGTCCGTATTGTGATTATTTGGGACCTGGCAGTAAAGTCATCATTACAACGAGGCACAAGCAATTGCTTGTAATCGCAGGAGTAACTGAGATATATGAGGCCCAGCCTTTGAGCGATCACAAATCTGCTGAGCTTTTCAACCTCAAATCCTTCTATACATCCCATCCAAAAATTGGGTATGAATTCCTCTCAGAAAAGGTTGTTGATTATGCAAAAGGCATCCCATTAGTTTTGGTAGTATTGGGTTCGTTTCTCCGTTCAAAATCTCCAAAGGAATGGGATAGTGCATTGTCAAAACTAAAGAAGAGCCCCAATGAAGACATTTTTGAAGTTCTGAAATTGAGCTTTGATGGATTAAATTATGAAGAGAAGGAAATGTTTCTAGATATTGCATTCTTTTTTAAGGGTCTAAGTGAAGACGATGTAATAACAATATTAGAGAGCTATGACTTCCATGCTAGGATTGGGTTAAAAACCCTTGTAGATAGCACCCTTATAGCGGTCAGTGGGGGCGCTGTTTGCATGCATGACTTAATCCAAGAAATGGCCTATGAGATTGTTCGCCAAGAGTGCATCAAAGAACCTGGAAGACGAAGTCGATTGCATGATCCAAAAGAAGTCTATTCTGTGTTGAAAAATAATACAGTAAGCAAAAAAACATTTATGTTGCTAATAATACATGTTTCTAGAAGTAAATAATGTTATAATTATATGATTCAATTGACTTACTTCTATTTTATATTGTATTTTTTCAGGGAACTGATGCAATCGAAGGCATAGTATTAGATCTGTCCAAAATTAGACATTTAAACTTGAGATCCGATACTTTCAAAAAGATGTCTAAACTAAGATTTCTAAAATTCTATTCACCCGATGATAGGAGATCTTGTAAGGTGAACCTTTCTTCTGGCCTTGAATCATTATCTGAGCATTTAAGGTTCCTTCAATGGGATGGTTATCCTTTGGAGTCTCTGCCATCCACATTTTGTCCTGAAAAACTAGTTGAACTTTGCATGCAAAACAGCCACATTAAAAATCTTTGGGACGGAGTACAGGTATATAAATATGAGAATGCATGTTTCAATTTTTAGTCAATGTCTTATGGTTTCCTTTCTGATCATGCGGTGCTTTTCTTTTCAATTGTGACAGGATTTAGTGAACTTAAGGAGAATAAATCTTGCAAGATGCAAACAACTGATGGAGTTACCTGATTTTTCGAAGGCACAAAATCTTGAGTTGGTGAATCTCGAATCATGTGAAGCTTGTGTTATGTTCATCCATCTATCTTATCGATTCAAAAGCTTGTTACTTTGGATCTCCAAAAGTGCATTAAATTGAAGAAGCTTCATGGTGAGAATCCTTTAAAATCTCTCAAACAGATCGATCTCAGCTGGTGCTTTAGTTTGACAGAATTTTCGTTGTCATCCAAAGAAATTACAAAGTTAGAACTAGGAACAACACGCATTGAGATATTGGGCTCATCAATTGAGCATCTGAGTAAACTTGAACATTTCAGTCTCAATTGTTCAAGATTGAAGAGTCTTCCAATAAATGGGTTATGTTGTTTAAGATCTCTAAAGGTGCTTTGGCTTTCTAATTGTGAACAAGTAGTTGACAAACTGAAGCTCCATACTCTGTTTGATGCTCTACTGTTTCTACGAAAATTATGTTTGGATGGGTGTCGGAACTTAACTGAGCTACCTGATAATATCAAGCATCTTCCAGGACTAAAAGTACTTTCTTTAAAGAATTGCGAGAGGCTACAATCTCTACCAGAGCTTCCACCATCCATGGAAGAAATAGATGCCACCAACTGCTCATCATTAGAGACAATAACTCTCACTTCTCAGATAGAATGTTCACTATCGCCAGAGGAAGGAATGATGGCTTCAACACCCTATTCCTCAATTAGGTATCTTTCAAAACTTAGAAAACTTCGCCTCACTGTCTCAAGTTCGAAGAATTTTTCAGTTGAGCAGGTATGTTGTCTGAGATCTCTTAAGGAGCTCACTCTTCTTAACTGTGGACAAGTGATTGACAAGTCAAAACTGAACATGCTATTTGAAGCCATACCCTCTTTGGTGGACCTTTATTTGGAAGGATGTTGTAACTTGCATGAGCTTCCTGACAACTTCAGCTCCTTATCATCGTTATATTTATTGGGATTGGAAGGAAGCAATGTGCAACACTTGCCTTCTAGCATCAAGCATCTTCCAAAGTTAGATTACGTTTACATGACCAATTGCAGGACCCTTCAATCTCTACCAGAACTTCCACCATTCACTAAATATGTAAAAGCCACTAATTGCTCGTCACTGGAATCTTTGTTCCATTTAACAACTCCTAGACCACGGCAGAAATATCTTGTGGAGTCCGTCTTTCTCGAAAATTGCTTGAAATTGGAGCAACATTCAGTTTCTTTTATTGAGGACCATGCTTATTTGTCTTTGAAGCGAGTGGCATATCTCAATCGAACTGGTGCCTTTTGTTACCCAGGAAGCAAAATTCCTGGTTGGGTTAGATATAACCAGACGACCAAGGCTTTGAGTTTCATAGCTATTGAATTCTCTTCAGCTGCCAACAACTTGGTGGGCTTTGTTTTCTGCTCTGTTCTTCGTCAGTTCACGTCAAAGCCAAATTGTCAGAGTTACTTGAAATGCCAAATGCATCTTGATGGTGAACGAGTCGACAACGAAGGTGATGATATGAGGATAACAAATTTAAATTCACATCATGTTTTTCTATGGTATGATCCAATCTACTCTGTATGCCTTTTGAGGGAACTTGTAGAACGAGAGGAGGATCAAGGTGTCACAGGTAACCCTAAGCTTTCATTTGAGTTTTCTGTTGTCTCTTATGATGAGAACTACAAGATAACCAAACATGATGTGATAGAAGCATGCGGAGTTTGCCCAATATATGCTTCAGAATATCACAATTTCCTTCAACAAATGGGATTCGGGTTGGAGTACGAAGACCAGAAAAAGAGTGGTCATGGAAATAATGATGCGCATTCACTTTGTGGGATCATGGAATACGCTAGTTTTTCCTTGAAGCAGGCAATACATGACAATTGTGAAAGAAGAATTATTTCTTTCCCAAAACCCGCAATTCCAGAGTGGTTTACATATCGCAGTTCATCAAAATATTTTCCCACATATATTTCTGTCATCCCAGATTTTGACGGCTTATTGGGTTTCATTTTCTGCTTTGTTATTCCTCAATTTTCATCAAAAGAGAAGGATCGGAGTCACTCGGGATGCCAATGCTGTTGGCGAGAAAGTATTTATGAGGAAGGAGGAAAAAATTTGACAATTTCGCGCCAATATTTTCAAGGCCCAAGAGGATGGCATTATTCTATGATAGAATTGAACTCAGATAATGTTTTCCTATGGTATGATCCCCTCTTCTGTGAATTGATAATAGAGGAAGTTAGAAGAAAAAGAGGCAATGATGAGGGAACCAGTAATTATAATCCATTGCTTTCATTTGAATTTGAGCTCGGTGATTGCTTGATCAAAGAATGTGGAGTCCTCCCAATATACGTTTCGGAATATAACGATTTCCTTCTACTGAAGGAATTGAAGATGAAGCAGAGCATGAGGACAAAGAGGCCTCGGGATACTTGTGATGAGGATGAACAAATCACTCTATCAAAGAAATTGAAGGAATCTTGTGTTGTTCAACCTGAGAAAATTGACCAGTTACTACTCACACTATCCGGATTGAATTTGGAATCACTGAGGGATAGCACTCCACATTAATAAGTTACCTTGCATTGCTTTATTGGTATATATCTCTCTCTACGTTTTATCTATTAATTGATAAGCTTGAATTTGGTAAACTAATGCTAGTTCAGGCCACTGCTTTTTTTTTCCTTTTATTTACTAATCACAATATGGATTCATGTATTTGAGCCAACAAAAATTATTGATGAGCTTGAGTTTGGTAAACTAATGCTAGTTCAGGCCACTGCTTTTTTTCTTTTATTTAATAAACACAATACGGATTCATGTATTTGAGCCAACAGAAAATATTGGGATTTGTAAATCAAGATGTAGAAGAGGACATATATTGCCTACTTTGCTGGTGTTTGTCTGTTCTAGACAGTCAATTATAGGTTAGGAAACTATCCTGTATACATCTCAATGATTGTATCAAAAGTGTTATATTAGTTGTATACTTTTTTATAAAAAATGTTACGGACCTAGTGTTCTTTTTTATGCAAATCAAGTTCACGGTCTTTAATATCTTCGTTATGTTTGTGTTCTTCTTTTGTAGTTTGACATGGAACAAGTCTGCTGCAAGGGCAGCTATAATGAACGGTGGTACATATTCAAGTGTTGTTTCCAAGTGCATTAATTTGCAAGAGGAACAGCTCCCAGAGTAAATTCAAGTGTCAAACCTCTGGCAAGTACTGTGTTCTTAAGAAATATTTATACCAGTTTGATAGTAACATGGTAATAAAATAAGCTTTAATTCTATGTATTTCTAGTCATGTGGCACTTTCTAATTACTGTGATTATTTTTTCAAACACAGCCATGAATTTGAAAAAGTTTACATCACATGACAAATTTTGAATTGAGGTAATACCAGTAAACTCTGCGTCACCTGAGATATTTTTGTTTCCGGAGAAATAAAATCAGAAGCAGCATTGAAGCTTCCATAACTTTTCGAACTTGGTCCAGCTGCTGACAGAGCCAATCTTTGAGATCAAAAGGTGCTGTTGGTTCGCGTTTCACCTCTTGTAACAGAAATCTCTGCTGATTTGACAGTGAGGATTTGGAACTACTTCACTCACTTATCTTAACATTTGAGTTTAATTCTAATTTCTTTTACGCCCATTAAGATATCTTTTTTTACTGTCTTCCTTGCAGGATTTCTGTCATCTATCCCAGATGGACTAGTACACACTGCTGAAAAACATGAGTTTGACAAAATGCAAGTATAATGAAGTAGTTAAGGGTCCTGTGGATGCTGCAAGTAAATTGTAGTAAAAAAAACTCATTGGGGCAAGGCCATCACTTGATGGTGTTATAATTTCAGTGTGAACCAATCTTTGTGTGATGTGTTATTCTCATTCAGAGCCTCTATTGCTAATGCTTATTCTTATTATCATCCTCTATCATCTTGGAGAAGTCAAATTTGGCCTCAAGCTTCAATGGAATAATCTGCCATCTTTTTGTATAAGCAGAGCCACCATCTCCGCTGCCAATGCCCACCACCTCCTCCACGGTAGTTTTACCCTACTCTCCTCCTCCACCTTCCATTCCGATGCCACATTGAAATCTCAAGATTAGATGCTCTTTTCCTAGCTCGTCGCAAATCTCATTGATGTAGTGGGTTTCAAACTGAGCTTAAGAGACAACCAGTGGAGGCTGGCAAATCTCATTTATATTTAATTAAATTTAACACAAATGGTTTAAAGGAAATATACAACCTCTGTATATCTTTAAGAAAGTGGAAGGAATCTAAACTCATACTATTATAGTTAAAATGACAGCATGGAGGACAAAATCACGCATAACAACGTGAAGCTTACTCAAATGGGTTGCTGCTTCAAAACAAGTTTTAATGAAGCAAACAAGTGATGAAAAAAAATCATGAAAACACCCAATACATTATACAAAGCCAACTGGCCATATTTTGAGTCAACTTGTTGAGAGTCACACAAGTATATATATATATATATATATAGAAAGAAGTGAATAGGTCTCTGTAGGTACAAATGCCATCTTGTAGCAATGCAGCAATTAATCACTAACCATCTCTTTCAAGCAATTTTATTTCATTAATGAAGATAAGATAGCTCTTAAGTCAAGGTGTACTTAAAAACAAAGATATCATTTTCACATCAGGTCACCGAAGTGTGAATCCAACAAATGATGCAAGGGAAATATGTATATGAAAATGAATTCTGTATGTATAAATTTAAATAGTTCAAATTAAAATTGAATAGTTTAGACAAAATATTATTTTATTTTTATGATTTTTATAATATTTTATTTTAGTGAATACATAGTAGTTTAAGATAAAGATAATTTTCTAACTATAATTTTTTTTATAAAAACTTCATTTATCATTTAAAATTATAAATTTAAAACTTTAAATTGATTAGCATTGAATCCTAAATCCATCGTAAGTGCTCTTGAAAAATTAGTTACATCCGATACCATATTAGTCATAATTCTATTACGTCCAGCTTTTTCCCCCCCCCCCCTTGTGAATCTATTATCCAACTTTTAGGAATTTGATGCCATTAAGGTATACTCCCCCTAATCTCACCTGTAGGACACTACTTCATCGGATTAATATTATAGAGTAGTATATTTCTTTAAGTATCATATTTTTTTAAAAAATAAAAGGTATTTGAGTCTTTTAATATGTAATTAATATGAATTTTTAAAAAAATGTCCTTTAATTAGTTATGTAATTAACAATGTTTATAATTGAGATAACTTATTAAATAAGGATAAATATAAAAAGAATGTATAATCTTAAATGTCACTAACTAACTTTTTAAATAAAATGTATAAAATGGCTTAAAATGCCTTGAACTGAGAATAAAACATGTGTCACAAAAATCAATACTCCCTCCAAGACATTTTTTAGAAGCTAGATGTTAAAAAATGTAAGGCATTTTTAGTATTTTGAGATATAATCATTGTCTTTTTTCAAAAGTATTCTTTTTAATAATAACTTTATATTTATTGTATGGTATTTAATAAGGGTAAATATAAATAGATAGGGTTAGTTTGAAAATAGGTAACTATTTTATTGGTGTGAAATTCTATTAAAAATGCCTTATACTTCCTCCATCCCAAATTATAAGATACTTTTAAATAAAATTTCACATACCAATAAAGCTTGTTAAATACACTTTATTACTTTATTTTTTAAAGATAAAAATATAAACTTTTAAAAATACCTTTCATTTAATACACGATTGATAAAAGAATATTGAAGAGAAAGAATATATGGGAAGGGTAATATTAAAAAAGTATAATTAATAAAACCTTATTTTTATTAAAGTGTTTTATATTTTGGGACGTTGAATCTTTTCTAAAAATGTCTTATAATTTGAAATGATGAAGTATTTTTGAACGGAAGGAGTAAAAATTAGTTAGACTATTTTTTGGTAGACAGTTAGACTACTTAAATTTATTGCAAAACATGCCAATTTATATCAGAATTTCCCTCAATTAATGGGTGACATTTCTTCTTATAAATTTCAAATTTTTTACCATGCTTTATGTAACGAGGGGCATTCTAAAAGAATATTTAATAACTTATAAAGCACCTTACATTTTAGATATATCACATAAAAGACTCTAACATTTGCATCTTAATTATATTTGAGGCTAGATGTAGCATAACCTAAATGTCTAGGTCCATTAATAGTACTTACCTTCTACATTTAACAGATCTTCGCTGTTGGTTTAGGGGATAAAAATATCCTGACTGTCCGTTGATTTATATTACATTGAAAGGTTTTCTTCTTCCTCTACCAGAGGGATTTTAAGTTAAAAGGAATTGGACAATTGATCCTAATTCCTGCCTATATCTTTAATTAGTATTTTTTTCATTTCAATTTATAAAACATTTTTATTTTAATTCTATTTATAGATACATTTATAATTTTTTTATTCATTTTTACCCCCTTGTCTCTATGAAATATTGGTAAGATTATTAAATAATGGAGTATTTTATTTTTAAAGTACATATATGTACTCCATTTAATCTATAAGACACTTTTAATTGCTTAATTAGAACTAATGAATGATAATTAACTCATTAAATCTGTCTAAAAATAAAATAAAAAATTCAACTTTACTCCTATTAAAAGTAAAAAGAGAGAGATACAGAGTATGTGATGAGTCATAAAAATTAAATTTACAATATGGATAAAATTAAAAAATGATCATAATTTCATAGCATGAACTTGAGGGAGCATATAGTAAGGATAGAGTTGGAAACTTGTTTCATTTTTAAATAGAATTAATGAGATTTAAAGTTTTTAAATTTTTTGTGAATTAAACATGCTAAAACCAGAGGGAGTTTATATTGAGATGCAATTTTTTAACAGATGTATTTGAAGAATTACATAAAAGAAAACTAATAAATGAACCAATTAGATTGGACGCGAGAACTAATCAAATTAGCTACGTATTTCCAATCGCTTGTGTTGTTAGTTAAATTAACCCAAAAAAAAAAGGGCTGATATATGGTGTCCTGTGTAATAAATTTATAGTATCCATGGAATCCGTGCTTCCGCCTGTTATGATGCGCATAAAATATGTAATTATGGTCATTTAATTAAAACATATCTATCCCTTTCTAATTTATTTGGAGCTTTTTTTTTCCCCTCTTAAAAAAAAAACACCCTCTAACTGTTTACCTGGCCTCTTGGACATGATCCATTTATTATATATTTTGGGCGAGAAGACCTGTAAGTCATTCAACTTCGATCCCCTAATCACATGGGCGTTGCAGCTTCTTCAACCTCCTCAAGCTCCTTTTCTTGTCCATCTTCTCAAAAGAAATACGATGTGTTTCTTAGTTTCAGAGGCGAGGAGACTCGCAGAAGCTTCACCAGCCATCTTCACACTTCTCTATGCCTGAGAGGTATCGAAGCTTACATAGAGTATGAGCTCACGAAAGGCGATGATATCTCCCAATCACTCATCCTGGCCATTGAGGATTCAACTATATCTGTGTTCATCTTCTCTAAAAGCTAAGGTTCCTCAAAATGGTGTTTGAATGAACTCACCAGGCTTGAGTGTAAAGAGATCCAAGGACAGCTTGTTATTCCTATTTCTATGAAGTGGACCCATCTCATGTACCCAATCAGAAGGGAACTTACCAGGACGCATTTGCAAAACATGAGAGATTAATTTGCAGCGCAACCCAGAGAAGGTCCAAAAATGGAAACATGTCCTTTTTGAAACTGCAAGTTTGGCTGGCTGGGACACTCAAAGCTATAAGTCAGTCTTCATTCATTCTTTAAAGCTGAGATTCCATTTATTCTTGTGATTTATCTTATTGATTACGATCGCTTTCAATTCTAATCTTTCATACAAGAGGATATTATAAGCTTATCTGACAACTGATTGATCACAAGTTAATTTTTTTGATCAAAAACAAAATGTTTGTTATTTAAAAAATTTTGACAATAATTTTGGGGTTTCATCGTGAGTGATCTTAATTATTATATTTCTTTTCCTTTTTTTTTTAGGGGGATGAGAATACTAACTTTCAATCCTTCAATTTAACAGGCTATCTGATTACTTGTTAAAATCGTGCCATTTCATAAATTGTATGCTTTAGCTCTAAATTCTGTTTCCCCCTTCTTTAGTTAAGTTCAACGACCTTTCTTTGAATTAATTGTCAGTATAATAACTACTGAAGTACATTTTCTGGTTAAAAACCACTAGATTAAATTATACACGTACGCGTCTTATGTTTGATTGAATTTTTTTTTTTTTGGGGCTGGATTACGTTTGATTTAAATCACATATTATATATATAGTTGACAAACTTTTCTGCAGCTTTAAATTTATATAAACTTAGTCTTATTTATAGGATAGAGAATGAAAATTAATTTTAATCACATTTATAATGTATTTTATTATTTTTTTGTTCATTTTTATATTTCGATTCATATTAGAGAGAGGGAAGATTAATTTTGATCTTATTTATAAGATATTTTACTATTTTTCTATGTTCATTTTTATATTTTTACCCTTATTAAATGCTAGAAAAAATATTAAAATAGTTCTTTGATCTTTATTAGAAGGTAGAGGTAAAAACCTATTAAATTTCAAAATTGAATTAATGAAATTTAAGATTTTTGTTAATTTTGATAAAATATGATAAAAGTGACTTGTTGATTCATCCGCCTTGATAGAAGGTTTTTGGAACTATTCATGAGCCTTGATATGAAATCTTTTGTTTTAACCTATTTTTGGGCCCTTTTACTTTTTTTCAATGACTTGGTGAGGTTACACGCATAATTTTTCCTTCAATTTATCACAATTAATTAGCATATTTAAGTCTAAATGACTCAAAATTAACGTAAATAATAGGTTTATCACTTATAGATAGGATTAGACAGAGTATGTACATTTTGAAAGCAAATAGCAGCTCCATCAAAAATAAACAAAAAGATATCTAATTTTAAACAGAAATTAAGATGGCTTTTTATAAATATATTATGAGTTTCAGAGGAAATATTGCAATTTGAATAAAATTCTTCATAATATTTTCAAAATAAAGAAAAAGATGTATACACTTTTAATAAAACTCTAATGAAGTTTGTGTAATATAATTAAATAATAGTAATTTGTTGGTTGTAACTTTGTTTGATAAATCAGTTATTTATTAATTCATTTTCATTTGATGTGTTAATTTTTGTATTTCTTATTCAAACAATTGATGATGAAACGATGCCATGATGTGTACTTCATGTTCATTTTTTTATGTTGGTAAGAAAACATGTTCAAATTTTTTGTGCTTCAATTTAAAAAAATTACCTGAGGCTACGGATAGATCAAATATATTTTTAGAGTATTACTAGATGGGTTGAAGCTAGGGCTCCGTTGTTGGAGTGCCAAATGATGTCCTCAGATAATCCATAGCCTCTATTGTAGGTGGTCGGCGAATCTAACTACGTAGTAGTTATTGGTCATATTTATGAGCTTGGAGTCCTTAATGCACTAGTAACCACACCTCCTTAGTTCTTAGTCTTCTACAAAGGAGGGGTGAATAATCACTAGTGCATCTTTCCATGGTTTGCACAGCTCTATTCATAAGCCTTTCATCAGACATGCATTTTGATCTTTGGTCACACGCCTGCTCCTGCAATAGCCATTCCTTAATAAGATTCTCAAGACTCTCTTCATGATCCTTTTCTTCTTCTCTTCCAACTAGAAAGGCTTTATAAGAGATTGGCATGCATTCCAGACCTCCTATATTAACTCCCAGTTTTTTCCCCCAGAACCAGAGGCTTCATCCATCGTAATGTCTTTGTTAAGCTTATTGGTACTTCTACCCAGCATCCTCTTCTTCCTTCCAAGGATCCATAGGACTAGGCTTTTAGCGGAGCTCTTGCTTGAAACGCTGGAATTCGCACTATCCCTAACTCACTCTCTTTTTCTAATTGATTACTTTTATGATTATCCCATGAATCTCTTCAAAAATGACTTTTTAATGAAGGCAAAATCAACATATTATTACTATTTGCAAACTATCACATGCAATACATTCAACCAAAAACTTAGTTATGAAATTGGGATTAGAATCTTTCCCTTCTAGACAAAAGGACCCTACCATTAATAACCATCAAGTACTGTCGCTATGCAATTCCACCAAAGACTTTTAGTTGTGAATTTCAGATATGACTCTCTCGCTTCTAGAGACAAGAACCTCCCATTCACAAATATTGACATATATATGCTTTATGCTGTATCATTTAATTGATTTATTACAGTTTTTGTGATCTCAGTTTCAATTTATAACATGTATTCACCTTGTTATATTATCATGTATTCATTCAATTTGGTTACTTCGTGATCAACGTTGTTGTTTCATTTTATATCTAGATAGCCACATTTTTCTCTATGTGTAGTTAAAAGGATAATTTTTATTTATAAACTAGTACTCTACATCACTCGATTCAACATATAAAGAGAAAGATGGAGAAAACGTGTCAGAGAAAGGTAAACAAAGAATATATATATATATATATATAACGTCATGAATCTCATTAAATGAAAACTCCGGAACAGAGTTCCCCATACAATCTCATTTTAATTGAGGGCATTATAATCTTGTTAAATAAAAGATAGAATGAGGGATTTGAGTGCCTCTTAAAAAGAATGTAACACCACATTCAACATACTATTCAACCTTCAAAATAATTTCTTCACTTATAATTATAACTAATTTTATTGAAGATCTAATTAATGACATTTAACACATACAAATTAACGTTATAAAATCACACCTTAAAACCATACAATAAGATTTATTTTAACTGATATCAACGTCAATGTATGTGTGTGTAAACTAGCAAGTACTTAAAAAAATTTAACTCATCTTAAACTACATACAACGTACCCACCCTTAGTGTAAGAATATAAGATGAGGTAAAAAAAAGAAATTAATCAAGCAACATATCTTAATATTTTTGTATATGTTAATTTTACTATGATATCAATTTCATAAAATTTATGTTTCTTTCTTTCTTTCTTTTTTAATCATGTGAAACAACTCTTAAAAAATAATACTTCAAAAGCAGTACGTGTAAATAAATGGTCGGGACTCGGGAGTGAACGCTACTTTTTCCGTATAAAAGGGAGAAAAACTGTTCCAAAGTTCTCTCTCGTTGTACGTCCATTTGGCTTTGAAGACCTGATAGAAAGTTAAGTCCATCCGCTGTTAACAGTACTCCATTATCACTTTACTTCCACAACGACGAAGAAGAGAAATCATGGGTGCTGCAGCTTCATCCTCCTCTTCTTGTGCATTTTTTCCCAAGAAATACGATGTGTTTCTGAGTTTCAGAGGTGAGGACACTCGTAAAACCTTCACCAGCCATCTCCACACAGCCCTATGCCAAAGAGGAATTCGAACATACATCGATTATGAGCTCCCAAAAGGCGATGACATTTCCCAAGCACTCATCCGAGCGATTGAAGACTCAAGCATATCTTTGGTGATCTTCTCTGAAAACTATGCTTCCTCAAAATGGTGTTTGAATGAACTCGTGAAGATACTTGAGTGTAAAGAGATCCAAGGACAGCTTGTTATTCCTATTTTCTACCAAGTAGACCCATCTCATGTTCGCAATCAAACGGGAACTTATCAGGAGGCATTTGCAAATCATTCTACGCAAAACCCATCAGAGAAGGTGAACAAGTGGAAACGTGCTCTTTTTGAAACTGCAAGCTCTGCTGGCTGGGACTCTCGGATCTGTAGGTTAGCTGTCTTCAGTACTCTTTCAAACGTATTTTTGGCCTTGCAATTAGCTTGACTTCATACTTTATTTATTCTTAATTTTGATTTATCTTGCTGACTAGAGTTTCTTTGAGATCAACTCCTATATATATATATATGGCCATCTCGATACTTGCTGATTTCAATCATTCATCTCGATGCAGCTCTAACTTCAATTAATGTAGTTATTCAACCTTTAAAAAAAAATAATTTGGAGTATGGATAGCATGTTTTTGTGTTTCATTTGAAATTGCGCACATTTTCTTCAATTCTTTTCATGAGAATTTTGTGTGTATGTGTTTTGAAAATAAAGAAGATGATTATGTAAAAAATGAACCAGCTTAATTTGATATGAGTGATAAATGCTACTCTGTCCCTTAAAAAAATATAGGGTATTTTTCCTGATGTATATATAATATTAAGAAATATAAGGCACTTGCGATTAATGATATTTTATCAAAAATATCCTTTATTAAGGGTGTACTAATTAATAAAGTTTTTTAATTGAGACACCTTATTAAATAGAAATAAACGTAAAAAGAGAGACGATTAACTAACTCACGTGAAAGCATAATTTGATTAAAAATGTTTTTTAATATTTAACAGAGGAAGTAACTTTTATCTCTTAAGTAAGTTATAAGAAGTTTGATTTATATCTTATAAAGAAAACCTTGCCACTATATATCCTCCATCTATATTTCAAGAAAAATTAATTAGTTTCTACTATTGACCGAAGCTATATATTTCTACTGTTTAGGGGGGAAGGACAATGTAATTTCAACAAAATTTATGATATTTTGTATGATTTGCAAAATACCAATCAGTTTATTTTGAAAATAGAAAAAAAGATGATGTAGATGTAATAAAATTTAAAATCAATTTATGTACTTTGATCTAATAAAATAACATGATCAATTTTACTTATTACTTTATTCAATAAATAAACCGTTTATGTACTGATTTCTTCTTCTTCTTCTTCTTCTTTTGTGTGCTAATACGCTTTTTATGCTATTTTATGTTTCAGGGACGAATCACAACTGATTCGTAATATTGTCAATGACATTTTGGACAGACTGAACCGCATGTATCCAATAAGTACATCACATGGTCTTGTTGGAATTGAGGAGAATGTTGATTGTATTAAATCGTTATTGGAACATGTCTCAATAGTTGGAATTTGGGGCATGGGCGGTATAGGTAAAACAACTATGGCCAAAGTTGTATTCAGCAATCTCTCCTCCCAATTTGAAAGCTGCTGTTTTTTTGAAAATCTAAGAGAAGAATCAGAAAAATATGGACTAAAGTATATACGTGATAAACTTCTCAAAGAACTATTGAAGGAAGAAGAGTCCATGGTTGGGTTCACATTTGCCATGAGAAGACTTGGTTGTAAAAAGGTTCTTATTGTGCTTGATGATGTCAATAGTGCAAATCAGTTAGAATATTTGGCCAAAGAATGTCATTCCTTGAGACTTGGCAGCAAGGTCATCATAACGACAAGAGATAAACATTTGCTTCTTGGAAGAGTTAATGAAATATACGAAGCTAAGCCATTGAGCTCTGATAAATCGGTTAACCTTTTCAACCTCAAAGCCTTTCACAATGATAATTATGACAGTGGATATGAAGAACTATCCGAGAGAGCTGTTTCTTATGCCAAAGGTAATCCTTTAGCTTTGATCACCTTGGGTTCATATCTGCATTCCAAAACTGCAGAGGAATGGGAAAGCGCATTGGCAAAATTAGAGAAGACTACCCATGAAGATATTCATGCAGTGTTAAAATTGAGCTATGATGGACTAGACCATGAAGAAAGAGAAATGCTTTTAGAAATTGCTTGCTTTCTAAAAGGTAAAAGTGTAGATCAAGTCGTAGCTCTTTTAGACAGCTATGGCTACCATGCAAGAATTGGCTTGAGGACCCTTGTAGATAAGGCTCTCGTACGTATTCCTTATTATTATGTGGAGATGCATGATTTAATACAACAAATGGGTCGGGAAATTGTTCGTCAAGAGTGTATTAAAGATCCTGGAAGACGAAGTCGACTGTGGAATCCTGATGAAATCTATGATGTATTGAAAAATAATCGGGTAAGAAAAAGAAGAAATTGACTTTCACACAAGACAGGTCTACAAGTTAAAACATACAATTGCTAATATATGATGATGTTTACTTACTTTTATTTGAATTTTTGTGGAATGCAGGTAACTGATGCAATTGAAGGCATAAGTTTTGATTTGTCTCAAATTGGAGATATGTGCTTACCTTCTCACACCTTTGAAAAGATGACTCATTTGAGATTTCTCAAATTCTATTCATCTAATCCAGATAGGAGAGCATGTGTGAATGTTCCCTCAAGTCTAGAGTCATTTTCCAATGCATTACGATATCTTCACTGGGACAATTTTCCTTCTGAGGCTCTACCACCATCTTTTTCTGCAGAGAAGCTCGTTGAACTTAGTTTGAATGGCAGTCGGCTTAAAAAATTGTGGGATGGAATGCAGGTATGGTATTCAAATGAGTTTAAATTTTTCACTTCAGCTGAAGTTCACGACCATTTCGTTTCCCAAGTAATGTTTCTCTTTTCAATTGATATTCAGGATTTGGTAAATCTAAGGGGATTAGACCTTGGCGGATCTAAACAATTGGTAGAGCTGCCTGATTTCTCCAGGGCACAAAATCTTGAACGGGTGAATCTCACTTCATGTGAAAGTTTATACCATCTTCATCCATCTATTTTATCTCTCAAGAGACTGAAGTCTTTGGCGCTTGAGAATTGCATAAACCTGAAGGATTTACAAGGTGAGAGTCATTTGAAATCTCTAGAGAGCCTCAATGTTGGTAATTGCTATTTCAAGGAATTTTCACTATCATCAGAGAGCATGAGAGTTTTACACTTAGATAGAACAGGCATTGAGTTATTAGGCTCATCAATTGGGCATCTCGGGAAACTTACCAGTCTCTCTCTCAATTGCTTAAGACTAAAGAATATTCCAGTAAGTGAGTTTTATGGATTGAGGTCTCTCAAGGATCTTTCTCTTTATGATTGCGGAGAGGTAATTGATGAATCAAAGTTACATATCTTGTTTGATGCTTTGCGATCCCTGATAAGTATTCATTTGGATGGGAGTTGCACTTTAACTGAACTCCCCAACAATATCAAGCATCTATCAAGACTAGAATTTCTTTCCCTGGAGAATTGCAAGGGCCTTCTATCTTTACCCGAGCTCCCACCATCCATCAAAGAGTTAGATTCCACCAACTGCACATCATTAAGGACATTGATACTCACTTCTAATACGGAATTTCCATTGTTGCCACAGCAAATATTAACACCCTATTCCTCAATCAGGTATCTCAGAAATCTAAGAAGACTTATTCTTTCAGGTTGCAACGTAGAGAACCATTCACTTTCACATATCATGGCCTTTTCTAATTTCTGTTTGAAGCGTGGGGTGCATACAAATCAAATGGTTGATATCTGCTACCCAGGGAGAGAAGTTCCAGATTGTTTGAAGTATAAGACAATCGAGGTTTCCAACTTCATAACCATCGAGCTTTCTTCAACCATGAACAACTTGCAAGGCTTCATTTTCTGCTCTGTTCTTCCGCAATTACACTCCAAAGGAAAGCTGTTCTTACCGCTTGAAATGCCAAATTTATGATGAAGATGGTGATCAATGTGGCACAAGTTTGAGTTTTGTTATAACGAATGTTAATTCACATCATGTTTTTCTATGGAACACTCGTGAAAACATAATCAAAAAATATCCAGACACCAACTGCAAGCCAAAGCTTTCATTTGAATTTTATGTTGTTGCATATGATAGTGATGATTTTCTGAAATACAGTTTTATGAAGGAAACAAAATATGATGGATTGATCATTGAAGCATGTGGAGTCTGCCCAATATATGTCCCAGATTATCACAACTTCCTTCAACAGATGGAATTAGAGTTAAGCATGAAGGAAGAAAATGCTTTTGATGATATTGAGGAGCATTCATTTCGTGGAATACTGGAATATGCTAGTTTCTCGCTGAAGCGAGGAAAATGTGAAAATTCTGAAAGCAGCATTATTCCAGAATGGTTTGCGTGCAAAAGCTTGACAAAGGAGTCTTCTGTCTTTGTTCAGCTTAATCCTAGTTTAGATGGCTTATTGGGTTTCATTTTCTGCTTTTTTATTCCTCAGTTCTCCTTGAAAGAGAGGGATCACAATCACTCGTCGTGTGGATACTACGATGAAAATAGCATCTATCAAGAAGGCCCAAGAGGATGGCATTACTCAATGATCGAATTGAATTCAAATAATGTTTTCCTCTGGTATGACCCCCTCTATTGTGAACTCATACTAGAGAATATCCAAAGCATCATAGTCCCGAGAAAATATGGTAACTATGAATCGAAGGTCACATTTGAATTTAAGTTTGGTAATTGCTTGATCAAAGAATGTGGAGTTCGTCCAATATATGCCTCAGAATACAGGGAGTTCCTTCAACAAAAGGAATTGAAGGTGGAGTTAATTACAGGCAAAAAGAGGCATCGGAGTACTGATGATGAGCAACAGCAACCCTATCCCACAAAGAAATGGAAGATGTCTTCAATCCTTCAACCTATTCCCCTGAGTTCTAAGTTTAAGACATCTCATGATTTTGATGACTTGCTATTTTCACTCTCTCGATTGAATTTGGAATGCATGAAGGATAGCATTCGTGAGATGTAAATTATCTATGCTTCTTTTTCGGGTATTTATATTTCTCTCTCGTTAAAATTTCATCTATTTATTAAACTTTACTTTGTCTAGTATATATGCATTGTGTAGCAAAAAATTGTAGGGATGGTGAATAAATGTGTAAATTAAAAGTGATGGATATTTTCCAAATTAAATATTTGTTCTGTTTTGAAGTAAAATGCTCATACCTTCAGTGACATCTATGTGCAACCAATGAACCTGTGATCTTTTGACTTGGGACTGAAAAAAACAGCTGATAATGCTTTCAATCTTGATAAATATGAAACTTCAATAATTCAATTCTCTTGTACTTTTAACACTAATAAGTTGGTGTAGTATATTTTTATGAACTCAGTTTCATATGATCAAATGTGGTGGGGGGTGTTGATTAATTATGTGGAATTGGGAGAGTCGTTTTCATCTACTTTATGATGCACATCATGTGTTTAGTCCTTGTACCTTTTTCAGCTAATATTACTGTCTTTTTTCAGCTAATCATTATATGCTCGGAAAATGTTCATACCAGTCATGTTCTAACTCCTAACATAGTTGTGAAACATGGTGTTAATTACAAATGTATTTTGCATGGGCCAATGTGAGTTTCACATGGCAAAATTCCAGAGAAAGCTGCACCAAGATACTTGTCACCTCCTGAAATACTATTGTAAGTGTTGTTGTTGCTTAAATGACGGCCGCCTCACTCAAATGAATTTCCTTTGGTCTCCCTGAAATCACAATTTGTTCTGACAATTGTGTTTGAATTTTTCAGTTAATATTTCTTATCCCTTGCCAAATATATACACAAATAACAAGAACAAGTCGATGTATATCTTCACTATCTGCTTGATCAAGTGGGATTAAGCTTTGACAGCTCAAACAAACAGCATTGAGAGGTACTATTTGTTAGCTATGAAGCAGAGTACTAAAGTGGTGGAGCGATGACTAAGAGCAGTTTAACTTGTTGGTTTCCCCCCTTGCATTGCGCTAATTTAATAGTAAGTATTAAAATTAGGTCTACCATAACTTTGAGCAGATTTGCATTATTTTTCTACTATTTGGTCATGGAAACGAAATGTAAAGGTTAGCTACCTCTTATTTTCTTGCACTTGTGCCTCATATTGTGATAGAACCAACGACCTTTGTTAGTCTATTCTGGGAAAAGACGTAGAAAGCCTTCTTCAGGAGAAGAATCAGTGTAATGCCATGTGACTTCAGTCTATTATTATGTACGTTGTGTTACAGGTGACACTTATCTCTTATTACTACGGTTTAGCCTTATAATTTTTATAAGATTTAATTGTACTTTTAGTCTTCTAATTTTATGTAAAGTTTTACTTTAGTACCTTAATTTTATAGACTTAGGTTTTCTCCACTTATCAATCCCTCCATTGACCCTCCTCCTCACTTGATAAGATTTGGATGGTCCAGGTTTAAAATTTTTATTTTTATTTTAATTTTATATTTATTAAAATAAAAAATTGTAAAAATTATTAAAAAAATATACAAATGTGTAATATCACCAATCTAGACAATCTTGATTTAACATTAATGGCTCAAATTTAATATTAATTTTTTTACTAATTTTTATAGACTATGCAGATTTATTGTGAACAGTCCATATTTAAAATTTTTAACTTGCATTTTTTTTTAAAAAATATTTTCAAAAAATTGCATGTTGGAATATTATTTTTGTTTTCAAGGACAAATGCATTTAGGGCCCTGAAAATAAAAAAAATTGTAGATAAAGCCCAATAGAATATGATATTACTCTACAGACTTAAAGGTCTCATTTGCAATTATATTTCTGAGTGAAATGACCCATTTGTCCCTCCCAAAATCAACTGATGTGTTTGACACTCTTCTTCTTCCTCACTCTTCCTTCTCTTTCTTCCTCTTCCTTCTCTCTCTTCAGCCAGAATCATTGTCTTTGAAGCTTTCTCGGGGGCGACTGTTGGGATTGTGATTGGATGTGTTGTTTTTATGGTGCTGAAAGGGGGCCTATCTCTCGTTCTCTAAAACTAAAACCCTAAGTTCCACTTGTCCACTTCAATATGAGGCATCTTAGTTCGTTTCAAAGGTAAGGTGATGGAATCTCTAGAGTTTTGCTGTACTCTTGATGAGGTGGAGAAAAATTAATTTTTGGAATTTCTCACATTACGTTAATTTTTTATATGATGAATTATTTATTATTCACCATGGAGGATCTCTTGTTTTCGTATGCTGAACTCTAAGTTCGTAGTGGATGTTTAGGAGTGAATTATTTGTAATAAACTCATGATGGTTTACTTGTTTATATTGAATGTTCACATATGAATTGGAAAATTCATCACCTGTCCGTTATCATGAAAATACTCTAGTAGATACATTGAATTATGTTTTGTGAAAACATGAACAATGTCTTGTTTATGTTAAATGTTTAGTTGTGAAAAATAAATGTTGGGTTTTTGTATGTGGACGTTTGACCAAGATAGTTACCCATACCATAGTCGTGTCCAAGAACTTGCTGATACAACTCAGAAACATGTTTTGGAGTTCTAAGTTGGTGGATCCCTGCCTTGTTTCGTGTTTAAATTTGTAAATAGAGACATAATTAGAGGAATGGTGTCCTTTAGGAACAGTATCCAAATGGAGTTTGGGATGTGCAAACTATAATGTAAAGTTGTAGAAACTTCGGACTGTGGTTGTAAATTTGTAAATTGATGAACTGATAAAATTTTTGTTTGGAAAACATTGGAAGCGAAAGCCATTCTAAAAAAACTTGGATTATTTGTTGTGAAAATATGAATATTATTTTGTTGATATAGGATGTTGAACTGTTAATTCATGAAGTCCTTATATAATAGTTTATAGGAAATGGGGATTGTGTAAAAGGAAAATTTGAATGAATTAATATAATTATTAGTTGACAGAAAAAGAGGACTATGTCAATGTAAATTTTAGTTTCCAATATGTTGGAAGTGAATGTCCTCCACTGAGAAGAACTAGATCATGTGCTGAAAAATTAATGTTATTGTCATGTTCAAATTGGATGTTCAATTGTAAATTCTAAAAATTGGAGTTGTGTAAGTGAATTTTAATTGATTAATGTGTTGGTTGTATAGAGGTGATGAGAATCAAGTTAATTCATGATTGATGCAGTATAGGGGTTACCTCTAGTGTCATTGTCATTCCAAAATATATGGACTTTTACTTGTAAATATTTAAACTTGCACTTGTCAATATATGAACTTTTTGTTGTTCATGTGTGAACTTGCAGATGGCAAAATCTAAGTAATTACTTTATGTGATTTAATAGTTATCTACATTGACTGTATTGCTAATTTGTGTAGGTGAATAAAATGGTTAACGAGAAACAACCGAAAAAAATCTACTCTTACAAGATGGCATGAGTTTATGAAAGTATTCATGGAGAAGAATAGAGGACTATACAAGAAATTGATAGACTCAAATGATGCATTAGCTGAAATTTGAAATAAGATGATTAATAAGAAGAGGGAGCTTTATAGCAACAGCCAAAGGAAAACAAAAACGATGGGATTGTGTCTGTGCTATTTTAAGTTGTTTTTTTATATGGAATTTTTTTTTGGTAAATGGATGTAGGGCAAATATTGTGGTGTATATTTGAAAAACATTTGTTATAATGTGATAGTTAAATTATTTTCAACGGTATGCACTAGTTATCCAGCTTGAATTTATGAGATAACATACAAAAGTAACATAACAAGGTTTATATAAAGTCTACCTATATATATTGTCTATGTGGTTTAAAAGTTCAAGAATGTACAAGTTACCAAGATGGAATTTATAATAGAACATTTGTAAATAATATCAAAAGGTTCATATATTAACAATACAAAGTTATATATTATTCGTGTGGTTTAGTAAAACTAAAATGTATTAATTGCTTTAGTGAAATTTATAGTAAAATATTCATAAATAATATGATAAGGTTCATATATTAATAACATAAGGTTCGTCTATATGACGCACATGAACATCTATACAAGTTAATTATAAAATTTGTATAATATAAACTTTATAAATAACATGCTTTCATTGAATTAAAAAAATATGTATATTAAATTTGGATAATTTCATGTTGATACTAATCTTTTTATTAAAACAAGCATGGATATGAAGTTTTATATCACATTTCATGTCTAATATATATATATATATATATATATGAAGTGAGCTAGTCTATCTATATATATTGTCTATGTGGTTTAAAAGTTCAAGAATGTACAAGTTACCAAGATGGAATTTATAATAGAACATTTGTAAATAATATCAAAAGGTTCATATATTAACAATACAAAGTTATATATTATTCGTGTGGTTTAGTAAAACTAAAATGTATTAATTGCTTTAGTGGAATTTATAGTAAAATATTCATAAATAATATGATAAGGTTCATATATTAATAACATAAGGTTCGTCTATATGACGCACATGAACATCTATACAAGTTAATTATAAAATTTGTATAATATAAACTTTATAAATAACATGCTTTCATTGAATTAAAAAAATATGTATATTAAATTTGGATAATTTCATGTTGATACTAATCTTTTTATTAAAACAAGCATGGATATGAAGTTTTATATCACATTTCATGTCTAAATATATATATATATATATATGAAGTGAGCTTAGTCCTTTTTTCTACTAGTCCTTATCCCTCTCCACTTATCTTATTCCATATTTCACCTAATCATCAACACCCAACTTCCAAGGCCTTTAATCTCAACTGACACCCACCAGTGATGCATCTGTATCTTGAAAATAATCAGAAATTCCAATGAGAACAAAAACAGTTTCCTTTGGATGCATTTTTTTTTTTGGTGAATTTGGATGCATTTAGTTTGTACCACTATATATAGCAAAGATGTCATAGCTCCATCCGTCTCATTTTGGATAAAATTTTACATTTCAATAAATCTCATTAATAAATATATCTAACAATCTTTTTTAAAAAAATAAAAATATAAACTTTTAAAACTACCATTCATTTAATATATTTAAAAAAGAGAGGAACAAATATTAAATAGAGAGAGAAAGGATAATAATAGAATAAGTTTATTTGACAAAACATCAACTTTCTTAAAGTTTCTTACATTTTGAGACACCTAATCTTTCTTAAAAGTATCTTATAATTTAAAATAGAGAGAGTATTTCAACTTTACCATTTTATATATAATTGCAACTAGTATAGAATGTTTTTAATTTTTATACAATTTATTATGCTCATTAATTTTACTGAATGACAAAACTGAAAAGTTACACATTTTTTAAAAAGCAAGGTTTTAATTATTAACTACTTCTCCTTAGAAAATATGAAATTAGACCAATTAACTTTAAAACAGACTGATCTGAAATAAATAAATAAAATTAAACAACGGGATTACAAAGGATTATTAGATGTGATTTGATTAATAACTTAACCCATTTTTCTTGGTTTTGGTGAGATGATGTAGCATTCCAAAAATTTAAACTAAAACATTAAAACAAATTAAAAATTAATTGTGATTAATGTGGGGTTAAACTTTGAGAACTTTATTTTAATTCATAGTTTTTTAAAAAGGAAGAAAATAAATGAGGATAGGTAGAATTAAATTAAATTATTTAAAATACTGTTCCAACTTAACTTTTTATAAATATGTTAATATTATAAAATTTTATTTGAACAAAAATATGCAAACTTGATTTAACCCTTTTAATTGTAGGAGGAAATAATAAAAATTAATAAATAAATAAATAAACATACATATAAATTATAAAAAAGGAGAATCATATTCAAAGATCACTTAAAAAAATTATTTACAAACAAGGACTAATAATAAATCCCATTAAAAAGAAGTCATATTTTCATTTTAATAATAATTTATTTTTTATTGGTTCTTAGTTTTTAATAATTTTTTTGAGTGATTCTTAAATTTGATTCTTTTTATTCAAAAAACAAGAATAATAGTAGAATAAAGTGTGTGCGTGTGTACGTATACATACATACATATGTATGTATGTACGTATTTATATATAACGGTCGGGCACGGGTTTGCAAATCGCTGGAGGGGTTTTATATTTAAAAAAAAAAAAGAAAGAAAAGAAAGAAAAAAAAAAAAGAAAAGATGACTAGAAAAGATGTGGGATCCACGCCTATTTAATTTAAAATTCACCCACGGCCAAGGCAATTGCTTTTTGCCGTTCCCTTTCGTCTTCTCCAGTAGCGTCGGCGTCTGCGCAGCAGAGGGAGAACCGATCGCCAGTGCTGGATTAATTTCAGATTAGCTTTCATTAAAAGATATTTTAGGTATGATTTAAAGTTTTTCAAGGTTAGATAAATTTTTTAAATATTTTTTTACTTTATTTTTAAATTTTTGACAGTAAAAAATTTGAAATTTCCTATGATGTCAAATTTTTGGTATTTTTGAGTATGAGAAAAGTTTTTGTTAATATAGATAGATGAAATGGAGTTGTGGGGGATATATTATTATTGCTAGGACAGTGAATATGATTTATTTGAATATTTTATTTAAATTTTAGTTGATTTGAGTAAACCCTAAGTTGATGGATAATATGAGGATTATGTTATTGGTTAATAGATTTAGTTGTGCTCATTATGGTTTAATGAAATTAATGGAACTATTAAATAGCAAAGTTATCTAATAATTTAAAATTTGAAATTTTTAAGTAAAAATGAACAGTTAGAAAAGTGACAAAATTAATACTGTGTTGATGTTTTTGAAATTTTTTTAAGCTCTTGAAGCATTTAAAAACTTTGAATTTGATTAAATCTATGAGTATTCATTTTGAATGACTTAAGGGTGAAGGTAATCTTGAACCAAAATTCTCACGTATGCTTGTTTAAATGTTTTGTGGTAGTTAGAAAATTGTGAAATGTATATTATGTATTTAAAATATTAAAATAGTTAAAACTGTGATCATATAATCCAGAGCGCAAAATCAGTTACAGTTGACACGTTCTTCGGGGTTGATAAATGCAGCTAATGGCAAATGAGGAATTAGCATAGGAAAGTAGTGATTGAAATTGGCTGACTTGCAAGTCTTCGGACGCATGTACAGAAAAGTAGCCTTAACCTGAATGAATAATATTCTGCAAAAGTTGCAAGTTGAGCTTAGCGCCACGAAATTAGTGCTAACAATATACTCCCTCTGGTCAGGCTTTATTAGTCGCATTCTAAAAAGAAAATGTAATTCACAATATTAAGAAAATGTAATTCACAATATTTGTCACTTGTTGATGATGACTCCGCACTTCAAAATAAAGTTTTCAAAATACCCTCACTCATATGAGAGAGAAATACAAAAAAATAATATTATATTAATTGATTGTAACTTTTGCTTTTTCATTTGATGATTAGTTTTGAAATTTTATTTTTAATTATACCTTGTACTTTTATCATGATATTGATAAAGTTGATAAAAATAATTTATAAATAAAATTGAAGGAGTACACGTGGACAATTATATTTTCTAGAAAGTAGAATCATTCCCATGTCATACATAGGATAGAATGTCTAGTCAACATAACACATTATTATGAGCCCTCCCTACATTTCCCTCCTTTCTTTCTTCTATTGTTTCCGTGCCACTACATGTTCTTGCTATAAATGTTCAATATTTATATAGGCATATAATAAGACTCTAATATGTCAAAAAGGAATTTAGATCCTCCACAAGATCCATGAGTTTAAAACTCATAATCTATTAAGGTTCGAATTAATTTCTCTTTAGCATGGGTTTATGTAGAGATGGCTAGTGAAGGTTTTGCGAGTGTTATCGCCTCTAAAACTCAAAAACATGTCATGTTTCTTGGGAGGAAGTGAAGAGGAGGATAAGGACAAAGCAGCAGCAACATAAGACATGATACTGTGATCAGTTGTTCAAAGTGAACAAACAACAGTTATAATAAAATCTTTACAAATAAAATATTTATATCATATCTGTAATTTTGAACATTTATTTCTAAAAAATAGGAATAATAAAATCTTGACATCTATTTGAGTCATGTTTTCCAACAAAAATTATGTTGAGATCATTACATGATACTCATTGACATATGTGATATCTGTTGATTGTGTTAGAACATGAGGATTATTAGTAATTATCTGATTAGCATTATTTGGATCTAGAATATTCTATAGCCTTGCATGTATTGATTCTATAGATATTTATTCCTTCTATACCACCTATATGTGTCTACATTTCATTGATTGTTTTGTAACCCTTTTATACTATATATTGAGCAATATAGAGCCTGCCAGGATCAATTCCTTCTAGCCATTATTCACATCCGTTTCTTTCCTCTTTCTATCTTGGTATCAGAGCAATTTCAGCTTTATCTTATTCTTTTCTCATGGATGATTCCACTACTATCATAATCACCTTTGGTTCTCCTTCCTCTATTATTGTTTAGAATGTTTCCAAAACCAACCCTCTTTTTAGATTGTCTCACTCCACCACCTTGATCAAGTTAGATCGTGGTAACTACTTGCTGTGGGAATTTGTTGTCTTGCTTGTCATTAAAGGCAACAAGCTTGAGCATCATATCAATGGAACTTGTAAGATTCCATTGACACTGGTTGCAGACTAAAGCCAAATCTAGATTTTAAGGAATGGAAAGTTGTTGATTTTCTCCTTATTGGTTGGCTATGTAACACTATGTTTATTGATGTTGCATCTCAATTGCTTCATTGTCGCATTGCACAAAAACTTTAGGATGGTGTTTGCTCTCTCTTTGGTGCTTCACTCAAAGCTCGGGTCATGGTGTACAAGGCTATGCTCTATCTCACTACCAAAAATGGTTTAAAAATGAAGGGATATCTTTCTAAAATGAAGACTCTTGTTGACCAACTTGCACTTGCAGGTTCACCTATAGCTATTGAAGATCTTATCATTCATACCCTTAATGGTCTCGATGCTAACTACAATGCCATCGTAGTCAAGCTTATTAACTCTCCTAATCTTACTTAGGTTGATACTCAAGCATCTTTACTAGCTTTCGAGAGCAGGATGGAACAACTTGCTTAGTTTTCTTCTCTCTCTATAACCTATTGTGAATGTTGCACAAAGAGAGGATGGTCGTATTGATTTTGTTTGTGGTTCTCTTTGACGAGGCTCTCACTCTTCTTGTAGTCGCTCATCGCATGGTGGTGGTGGTCATCCATATTATGACTTGGGCCATCGTCACGGTCACTGTGTGGCAAATTGTTGTCATCAATTTGATCGTTCTTTTCAACCACCCTTCCATGGCTTCAACCTTCAAGCCTTTTATACTACGCCATCAACCGTCTCTGACCCTGCTTGGTGTCTCAACGGTGGTGCCAACTATCATGTGACACTCGATCCTACCCAACTTGCTCAGGTCATGTCTGTAGGTAAATCTCATCTTCTTACTTACATTGGTGAACAAACACCTGTCTGTGGTATAGGTTCCACTATACTCCCTTATTCTTCAACTAATATTCATCTCAAAGACATTTTTCTTATTCCGTCAACTATTAAGAATTTGCCAAGTCTCTCTTATCTTGTTAATGATAACTTTGTATCTATTACTTTTACTAACGGTGGATGTGTTGTGAAGGATTAAGCAATAAAGCTGGTTTTGATGTAGGGAGCTTTATGGCAGGGGATGTATCTACTAGAAAATGAATCTCAATCACAACCACAAGCTTATATGGCATCTTATGTTCTTGAAGCACTTTTATCTGAGTACTTGAATTGACATTACAAGCTTGGTCATCCTAGTGATAGAATTCTAAAGAAAATTTTATAATAAATGTAATGCAGGAGTTGTTATTAATGATACACATGTTTGTGAAGCTTGTCAATGTGGCAAATCTAAGATGCTCCCTTTTCCTTCATCAACTTCACATGTGTCTGTGCCTCTTGAACTTATTCATACCAATTTATGGGGACCTTCTCTCCTTCAATTTGTTCATGAGCATCGTTATTATGTACATTTCATTGACGATTATGGTAGACATACTTGGTTATATCCATTGAAGCATAAGGGTGAAGAATTAAATGCATTTAATCATTTTCACTCATTAGTTAAAAATCAATTTGATGCTAAGATCAAGAATCTTCAATGTGATGAAGGCTCA
This sequence comes from Prosopis cineraria, assembly GCF_029017545.1. Lineage (NCBI taxonomy): Eukaryota > Viridiplantae > Streptophyta > Magnoliopsida > Fabales > Fabaceae > Prosopis > Prosopis cineraria. Next base: position 39,155,510 of record NW_026555343.1, on the reverse strand, counting down.
TAATACAAACCTTTTATTCCTGTTGCCAATACTCATGGTACCAACATGTATTTTACTTGCTGACATACATCTCCACAGAATGGTAGGGCCAAGCAAAAACATTGACACATTGTAAAAATGGGTTTAACACTTCTTGCTCAAGCTCACATGCACTTAACATATTAGGTAGATGCCTTTTAGATTAGTGTTTTTTTTTATTAATCGTTTACCTACACCCATCCTTTAAGGTGATACTCCTTTGTTTTAGTTGCCCAAAACAAAGGTTGATTATACCTCTCTTCAACCATTTGATTGTGCATGCTATTCATGTCTAAAGCCTTACAGTGAGCATAAATTTCAATATCATAGTCAGATATGTGTTTTTCTAGGCTACGTATCACAACAAAAAGGCTATAAATGTTTGAGTTCATCTAGTAGGGTTTATGTCTCACATCATGTAAATTTTGATGCTTCTCTGTTTCCCTTTAATATAGGCTTTTTAAATCGTCGAGCTTATTTGCCAAATTTATCTTTGATTCCTTTGGTTATTACTACACTAAATGTGTCTAGCTCATCATCAAATTCTATAGATTCTCCTTTATCTCAACCATCTTCATTAATAACAGTGTCTTTAGTCATTCCTTTAATATAGTCACTTGTTGAAGCTCCAAGTTCATCTGAGGCCTTGGATGAATTGTTAAGTCCTTATTGATCCATTACTCAAGCTTTAGATCAATAGCCCAATACTTAACTCATGACCCAGACCAACATTCATCCTATGACCACAAGATGTAATAATGGTATTTTTCGACCTAAGTATCCATTTACAGGGTTATTATACTCAAAGGATGCAATTTCTCTCACAAATGTTATAGAACCTAATAGCACTTGTGAAGCTCTTCAATCACTGTCATGGTGCCATGCGATGATAGAAGAATTTGATGCACTTCAGAAAAGTCACATATGGCAACTCATTTTGTTCACGGGATTGTAAAGGGTCATTGATTGCAAGTGGGTCTTTAAGAAAAAGTATAATTCTGATATTTCTCTTCAATAGTGCAAGGCTCAATTAGTCACAAAGGGGTTTCAACAATCTTTGGGTGTCGACTATAATGAGACTTTCGGTCCAGTGGTCAAAGCTACAACTATTCATATTGTACTCACTATAACTTTAACGTTCAATTAGGATATTCATCAACCAGACATCAATAATGCATTTCTCAATGAATTTCTTCAAGAGGATGTGTATATGTGTCAGCCGAAAGTCTTTATTGACCCAAAATGGCCAAATCAAATTTGTAAGTTAATTAAAGCTCTTTATGGTTTAAAACAAACTCCTCGAGCTTGGTTCGATCGCTTGAGATTAACTCCATTGCAATGGGATTTTAGAAATTGCCAAAGTGATAATTCCTTATTTTTACTTTGAACATATGGGCTAACTGTGTTTATTCTTATATATGTGGATGATATCTTAATGATTGGAAATAATTTGAATTATTTGAGGAGTTTTGTTCAAAAACTCAATTGTCTATTTTCTCTTAAAGATCTTGGACCCTTTGTCACGCCCCAAAATTTAAGACGTGACTGGCATGAAATATATGTGTAAAACCCATATCCTTTAAGCCTTGAACAAATATATTTTCATTCATACAAAACTATAGGCATATATATATATATATATATTATTTATTTTTTTATTAGAATTTTAATGTAAATAAGACTTCTTGAAATGTATGACAAAGAATAATAATAATCAAATAAAAGGATCTCGCTCCTTACTAACATATATACAATCTTTAAAGAAAGACAAGAATCCTACCTACATTATATGCGGAGCAGTTAGGACCAGGCCATGAAATTTATACAAGGTTCAAATTTTCATCAAGCAGAACTTGTTTGAAATAATTCTTCCACTCCACTTTAGCAATAAAATACCTCAAGCAACACCTTGATATACAAGTTCAACTTATACTACTTGAGGCCAAAAATATATTTTTCAGTGAATAATGTTCCAACAATAAATAATAGAACATAAATAAAATGAAAAATTTGAAATAGATATGTAAGTTAAAGAAACAAAAATTTTCATAAAAATTCAATAAGCTTCATAATAAAATGTCTCTATAAAATTTAAAAAAAATCTCAAATCATTGGATTATCGCAGCAAATGATAATATCACTTGATTTCAAGAAAGCAAATAAACGAAATAATTATTTATAAGTAAATTACTGAATAAACATCAATGGAATATAAAATTATCAAATAATTGGATTCATAATTATAGGGACTTATCAGAACAATTAACAAATGTGGATACACAATCCATGAGAGTAACTAACCAAACGCGGCTTATACCACGAAAACAAACATGAACACACAGTCTATGAGGATAAGGAATCAAACGCAGCCAAAGCCACAAAAACAAACGTGGACACACAGCCTACGAGGATGATGCTAATCAAATGCGGCTTGAAGCCACGAAACAAACATGAGTACGATGCTCACGAATTACCATCCCTTCATTCCACGTGCGTTGGCCATCGCACAGGGCTAGCACCTCCTATAAACACCCTGCTAGCTAGGTGTGTCATGGCGTGCTAAGGGCTAACGGAATCGCCATTAGCAACCAGTGTTCTATATGAAGTTCCTTTTAAAACCATTTTCAAATATACGAGAAAATCATCATTTTCAAGATACAATTCTCATTCTTAAAATCAAAACTCGCATAAATACTTTTAAGCATTAAAACTTTCCAGAATCAAATTTCATATCTGATACTCATGCTTGCATTTATTGAATAAAAAAAAATTTCAACGTCGAACTCGCATCAAGCATTCTCTGTATCAATCCAATATTTGATAAAATAAAAATTTCATAATCAAAAATCAAACTTGACTTAATTGATCAAATAACATTTCAAATTTGGTAAAGCTGATTTCTCAAAATAAAAAAATGTTAATTAACAAATATCCAATAATTGCTTTAATGCTATTAAAATAATTTTCAGAAAAACGTAATATTTTAGTAAAAGAAATTTTGATTGAAAAAAAAATCAGTTGAGACGCTATCCACTTACCTGAGATATTTTCAAATGTTAAAAGTCACCCTTTATAACTTTAAATGAATCTTCTTTGCTACTTCAACAATGGTGTCCCTTCTCCAAATCTCCTATTTAACATATAATAGGGTCTTAATGGACTCTCAACAAACCTAATAAAATTTCCTTTCATATTAACAAAAGAAAAATATAAATATAATAAATTTGAAACTCTTGAATCAAGATCTATACATAAGAATTTCTCCATAATCATTAAATTCTTAAATCAATTCAATTTATACTTTAAATCCTTCCATCCTTATAGTACTTTATATACACACACACACACACTTTTCCATCCGAGACTTTGTTTATATTATACTTATCCATCTAGTTCGCCTCAAGCACAAATAGCTAAATTTTAATCAAGGTATATACTTGCGTGCGCACCTAAATTTTTATCATCCTAATATTTTGAAAATACTACAATCCCCCATTTATCAAACCTCTTGTGGCATCCCAAAATAAGTCATAAAAGCAACATCATGATTTATAAATCACCAACAATACAACTCCCCGAATTTCATTTGTCCTACAATAATTTCATAATAAATCTTTACTTATAAATTTTCAAGTTAAATTCACAACCAAACAGCACCCAAAAACAATCATACTTCTCATTATTTTTAATAAAAAAATAAAAAAAATACATAATCAAGCAAAACCCTCATAACGGGCATTTTATGAAACATTTTGCAAGCGTGAATCTTTTTCGTTCTTTCTCTTCTCTTCTATGCAAATATCATCCCAACAATTCCTTTCTAATAATTCTAGGATGCTATTACTTGAATAAATTCAACTTGCTTAAATTTTTACCACACATAACTTCATATAGTTCATGAAATTAAAGAGGAAAACTCAAAACTCAAAATCATCATATTTCACCCACACGCATAAATCCAGCAAAGAGGGACACTTTTTATACTACAACTACTAAAATGCCCACACATGGAATTAACAAGAAGCAAAGTTTGAAGCATCAAACCTGAGCTGGCAACGATAGAGAAGGGGAAGAGGAAAAGAGTCGATAGAAGTAAAGGAAGAAGAAGCTCAAGCACCCTTGGCAGCACCTACAATGACCCACCGACAGAGAAGGAATAAGAAGGAAGTTTTTCTTTTTCCCGATCACCCACAACCTCAGGCAACTCAATACTTCACACACACCAACAGCAAAGAGACTAGGCGGGAGACAGAGAATTGACGAGGAGGAGGATGGTGATGCGTGGGAATAGAAGAACTGTGTCAGCACGGAATAACAGAGGAGGTGAGAATTTCTTTTCTGGCTTATCCATATCACCAGTGATGATAGTAAACGGCGGAAGAAATAAAGGAAAGTCGAGTACGGGAAGATCTAAGCTCGCTCTCGCTCTCTCTCTCTCTCTCTCTCTCGGCTGGTCTTAGAATTACCGACAAAAGAAATGGGAAAGATCAACAGGAATTGAAAAAAAATCACGAACTATGGCAGCACACACGCAATAGCACACAAACAGAGGGGGATCAAGGAGGAAGTTTCCTGCCACTCATAATTTTTGATGGCAACAAGTAGAATGGAAGAAGCTATGAGTTTAACACAATCCCCACCATGGCAGCGATTGACAGCGACAAATTGCAGGGAAGGAAGAAGATGGAATTGAATTAATGACACAGAAGGATTAGGAGGCTGACAGGGTGATCGACCAAGCATCAGATACTTGAACCACAGCACTCGCTCGCATGACTGACGATCTGAACGGCGGCAAACGATGGATGGAGGAAGCAAGTGAAGGACGATCTCTCTCTCTCTCTCTTACTCTCACTTGGTCTAGAATTCTCCACAAACAGAGGTGAAAAGAAAGCCCGATTTATATCTGCCATTTTCATCTCTTTTTAATTTTTTTAAGAGGCAAAAATGGTAATTTCAAGCAATATAGAAAAAATAAAATAAAAATAAAAACCTCAAATGCAAAACATTAATGATAAGAGCTAACAAAAATTTCACTACACCACCAATACATATTGTTATTATATTATTTTTTTCAACAACTTATAAAAATACAATAAAATTATCTTATTATTTGATCTAGCTTTATTATTATAATATGAGTTATTACACCCATGCATTATTTCCTTAGTCTAGAAGTATATTGAGATCGTTCTAGTGTCTATTTAAATAAGCAAAATACACTTTAGATCTATCAAAACGTTTTGGCATGCTTGATTGTACAACTATTCCAACCCCAATGGTCATTGGCAAACAATTATTTGTTAAAGATAGCAAACTTATAAAAAACCCCTCTCTGTTTAGATAAGCTATAGGTGCTCTTCAATGCCTCATGACCATTAGCCCTAATATAGCCTATTTTGTCAACAAATTGAGTCAGTTTAAGGCTAATCTAACAGAAGTACATTTTCAGGTTGTTAAAAGAATTTTGAGATATGTTAAAGGCACTTATCATTATGGAATTCATTTGAAACCTGTTGCAACTATTTGACTAATGGCTTTTATAGATGTTGATTAGGCAAATGATATAGATGATCGCAAGTCCATGGCTGGGTTTTGCGTTTATCTTGGTGTTTCTCTAGTTTCATGGGCTTTAAGAAAGCAGTGAGTTGTTTCACAATCCAATACTGAATTTGAGTATAGAGCACTAGTTGATGAAGCTGTTGAGTTGAAGTAGATTTTCTCATTGGCATTTGAACTTGGTTTACCTTCTCAAAGTCCTCTAGTAATTTAGTGTGACAGCATTAGTGCTAGTGCCTTTGCTTCCAATCTAGTTCAACATGCTTGGAGCAAGCATATAGAGATAAATATACATTTCGTCTATGATCTAGTTCTCTCAGGCACACCTGATATCAGATACATACCTTCCTCTCAACAAATTGCTAATTTGTATGACAAAGGCTCTTACGCACACACAGTTTACTACTCTCAGGAACAAACTTGGGTTGTCAATTACACCCTCTCATTTAAGGGGGAGTGTTAGAACATGAGGATTAGTAGTAATTATCTGATTGGCATTATTTGTATCTAGAATATCCTATAGCCTTGTGTGTATTGATTTTATATATATTTGTTCCTTTTGTACCACCTATACATGTTTACATTTCATTGATTGTTTTGTAATTGTCTTGTACTATATATATCAGCAATATAGAGCCTGCCAGGATCAAATCCTTTTGGCTATTATTCACGTCCTTTTCTTTCTTCTTTTTATCTAATTGTTTGCTCAATGCATCTCTTCTTTACCATTAAAAAAATAATACTTTCTTTTTATTGTTTTCCTTATTATAGGGACGAATCAAAACTCACTCCAAGTATTGTCAACAACATAGTGCATAATGTTAACCTTAGTTGTCCAAGTTCACCACTAACAGATCTTGTTGGAATTGATGAGAGTTGTGCCAAGATCGAAGGTTAATGAAAAAAGCCCTAAGAACCATAATTTGAGGTATGGGTGGCATAGGCAAAACCACCATGGCTAAAGCTTTATTCACCAAACTCCCCTCCAAATTTGAGGGTTGATGCTTTTTGGAAAATTTAAGAGGTGTAGAAAGGCATGGATTGACATATCTATGAGATAAACTTCTCTTTGAATTACTAGAGGAAGAAAGGTCCTATCATAGGCCAACTAATGTTGCACGAAGTGCCCTTATTAAGAGGAGCCTAAGTTGTAAAAAAGTCTTTATAGTGCTTGATGATGTCAATAGTTGGAGGCAATTAGAATATTTAGCTCCATATTGTAATCATTTAAGACCTGGAAGTAAAGTTATTATTACAACGAGGGACAAGCAATTCCTTGTAATTGGAAGAGTCAATGAGATATATGAGGCCCACCCTTTGAGCGGTCACAAATCTGCAGAGCTTTTCAACCTCAAAGCCTTTGATACATACCATCTAAAAATTGGATATGAATTCCTCTCAAAGAGGGTTGTTGACTATACAAAAGGCATTCCATTAGTTTTGGTAGTATTAGGTTCATGTAGATCATGTCTTATAAATATAATTATTATGATTTCATTTCTTAATGCCCATAGTTGTTAATGTAATCTCTATCATATTGACTTAGAAATGCCCAACACTTCTAAAGTAAGTCAGGTCATTAACCAAATGTTTTACAATTCTTAATGATGCACTAGCAGAACTTTGGGATATTATTGATTTCAATGCCTAGTGTCAAAATACTTGATCAATAATGACCACTCCTAAGCAACCAAACTACTCCTTAATAGCTAGCTTCAATTTGACTTTGATACCACTTATTGCCTTTCTTTGACATTACCTAGTATTTGCCATATTACTTCCAATAAGGGTTTCCTGGGTTGCGTGAATTGGCAATTACTTACTCCAATTGAGAAGGTAATGTACATCTTGTTGATGATCGTTGAAGATGATCTTCAAAATATACAAAACGTAAAGACATAAAGAAACCTGGGACATACTCACGGCATGCTTCACAAGGATGAATAATGCAAAGCTTCACAGATTGGATAATGAATTATGGTTAGTTTCACAACAAGACATGACAATAAGTCAATATTTTAGCAAAGTACAAAAGTCCTATATAACCAGATTTCAAAATTAGAAGATCAATTACGACCTCTACAACTATTAGCATGAGTATGTGAGCCAAATTTTAAATACGCTAGTACAACTGTAGTTGAAGATGTAAGACAAGATAGAGAGTGAAATGAGAAAGAAGTAAATAAGTAAAGCGAGTGATGACATGAAGCGTGTGGTATGAGAGAGAAAGAGTGAGGTGATGTGAAAAAGAGGAGAAGAAAGAGGTGAGAGAATGTCATAAGGGTGATGCTGACTTTGGTGACGGAAAAGTGAAAGCCTTGTGGTGAATGTTATCTTTCTTAATTTGAAATAAATATTTATTTTCATTAAGTCCTTCTTTTCTTATCCAAACCTATGTCAATTACCCAGAGCTTTCTCCCCTCAAAATTTCAACAGTTTCCAACATTAGCATCATGTTTGGGGCAATTCTAAAAGCCAAATCTACAAAAAGTTGACTTTGTCACAAGCCGCGTTGTCATAAGCTGTTGGGTTCCACATATTGCTTATTGACTTATTGTTTTAATAAATTAATTAATTGATATCATTTGTAACAATAATTAATAGTTAGTCATGAATTTGTATATTAATAAACACTAATGGATGATTGCTATTTTGTTTTTCAAATGCATGATTCTATCATACCATCGCTAGAACTACATTTAATATATATTTCCGTTTTTCATCTAATATAACACACATACGCATGTCATCTTGTTTAGCTATTTTGTTGGCAACAGCTTATGCAATAAAAAATGTTTGTAGTTTCTTTTGAAAAGATTAAAATGTAAGGATAAATTAAAGTTGAAGTAAGTGATAGAAAGTCTTATCACTTAAATAAGTGATTAAGGATTCAAATTTTAGTTCTTATATAAGTAACAATTTAATTAAAAAGATTTACTCTTTACTCCTAATACCTCGGGAAAATAATGTCTTTGTTGAGCTTAAAAAAACTGTATAAGGGTGGAGAAGTAATTAGTAATGAACACATTGCAATGTGCATTAAATCAATGAAAAATGATAGAAAAATTCTATTAAAATATGTAAATGATAATAAAATTGTCATGAAATATCATAATTCTTTTCAAATTCTTAGGGATCTTTCTAACATTAATAATTTTTGCTGAAATGACTAAAATGCCTTCAATTTAAAATAAAAAAGTAAATATTAGAGACAACTTTAGTTTAAGCAATTATTACTTTTCTTCTAATAATGAATAGAATAGAACAAGCAATCATAACTTTTCATATACAATTTTTTTATTTTGCACAAGGAAATTTGTGATTGCTGGTTCCATTTTACTCATTGCTAAAGAAAAGTACTTCTTTTAATCTTATTTATAAATCATTTTTAATATGTTTTATTAAAATCAAGAAAGACCTTAAATTTTATTAACATTATCGTAACATTTAATAAATTTTCACCTCTATTCCTTACTACTGATAAAAAAATTATTTTTTAATAAGGGTAGAAAGGTAAAAATAAATATAGAAAATAATAAAGTAGTTTATAAATAGAATTAAAATTAATATTCTCTCTCTACCCTATAAATAAGACTGAAGGACTATTGCTTAAACTAAAATAGTCATTGATATTTACTTTTTTATTTTAAACTAGGATATTCTAGTTATTTCATTAAAAATCATTTATGTCATAAAAGTTTTTAAGGATTTGAAATTAATTATAACGTTTCATAGGATGTTATTATTATTTGCATATCTTAACAGATTTTTCTGCCATTTTCCCTTAAATCAAAATAGTCAACTCACATCTTTAGTATCCCAAAATGAAAGATCTACAAATCATGATAATGCATTAACAACTTCATCATTTTTTTTTAATGAACACATTTCGCGTGTGAGATAGATTGTTGATTATATGTATAATCACATTAAAGAACTTGAAAAGAAATTTATTCACAAACAATGACCAATATGAAATGCATTATTGTTAAAATGAGAACATAAATTTATTTTTTTTAAATGAGATTTGTTACTAATCCTTATCTAAGATTAAGTTTCTTACTAGATCCTCAAATATAATTCTTTCAAAATTATAACTTGTAAAATTTCATGCATTTAAAAAATTTGACTCTTGTAAATTTTAACAAGTTGCAAATCTTGAAAGTTATATATATATATATATATAATAAATGTAAAATTCTTAACATTTCAAACTTTTTCACACATAGAATTATATAACTTCTCTTTCAATACCAAAATGTCACTCCCCAAGGTACCATTGCAAAAATTTAATAATGCACAAGTTTATGATAAGGACATCATGTATACTACGAGATGAATGCCGCCTTCCCAGTTTGACAATTGAGAGTGGCAAGAGAAGGCAAAATAAATAAATAAAGCTAAGGAGGGAAGATCATGAGGTTTAAAGTATGATTAAGTTCCTCTCAGGAACTCCTGACTTTTGCACAGGCGGCTGGATTGATTTGATATTAGACAAAAGACATTAGTTTTTAAATGAATTTTATTGCCACTATTCATGTGAGTCCCCACTTCAACTAAACAATTATACATCATGCCAGATAAATCACCTTTGGCGAGTCTCAATCTCAAAAACCTAACTGTTCGCTTTGAATAGCTGATCATAGTATCATGGCTTTTGGTACTGCTTCTTCATCCTCGTCCTCACTTCCTCCCAAGAAACATGATGTGTTTTTGAGTTTCAGAGGCGAGGATACTCGTAGAACCTTCGCCAGCCATCTCTATGCTGCCTTACGCCAGAGAGGAATTCGGACCTACATAGATTATGAGCTCCCAAAAGGCAATGACATCTCGGACGCACTGATCCAAGCAATTCAGGATTCAGGTATAGCTGTGGTGATCTTCTCTGAGAACTATGCCTCCTCCAAATGGTGTTTGAACGAACTCGTCCAGATCCTTTGGTGTGGAGAGGTCCAAGGACAGCTTGTTATTCCTGTCTTCTATCAAATTGACCCATCTCATGTACGCAATTATCAAAAGGGAATTTACATGGAGGCATTTACAAAACACGAGAGAGACTTGAAGCTTAATCAATACCAAGTGAACAAGTGGAAACAAGCTCTTTCTATCACTGCAAATTTGGCTGGCTGGGATTCTCGAGCCTGTAGGTCAGTATATATAGTCTCTTCACTCTTTTTTTTTTTAACAGAAAAAAGGCCATTTTATTGATAGCTAAAAAAAAAATTACACTCATTAATATTCAAAAGCAATAAAACTAGAGTACAATCTACCAGGAAAGCAAATAAACACTTCCAGTACGACCTAGAAAAGCAATAAAGCAAGCAAACCAAAAACTTTACCTAATTCCAGTCCTGCTCTCATCCATTCCTCAGCTTCAAAGTCTTGAACGAAGCACTCGCCTTTACCCACCTGATCATCCACCAAAACCACAGAACGAGAAGTTGGTGCTGCAAGCAGCCACCCATTGGGCCACAACTTCCTTGCGCAAGAGGCTGCTAATGTCCCTTCGCTCTTTAAAACTTCATCTTTATTGATTAATTTGCGCTTAGCTAGCGCAATCAATTAATTCCATAGTTTTATATTAAAAAAGTATTGTTATAAGCTGCTTGAGAAACGTAAACTGCATTCCCTTCAGTTCTAATTGTAAAGCACTCTTAATTACCTCACTAGAACACATTGTCTGAAAATAAAATAAATTTTTAATTTCAATTTTATCTTTATTTAAAAGAAAAATTTTCAAATTTGCATTACATATATTCTTTCTCATAATTAATGATTTTAAATACCGATAATGTAAAAAAAAAAACATAATTAATACCCTATAGTTTTTCTTATACTAAGGACTAGAAAATGTTTTTAGAAGATGTTCTATAATAGAAACCAAAATGAATAGTTAATAAAGAATGGTTTTGGCCTTTTGGGGTATTCATGCATGTGATCCATATATATTTTCTCTATCTTTTAAGACCCTTCCAGTAATAATGTCATTGAAAAGTGTAATGTCTTGAACATTAACCACAACCAATCACAATCACTTATAGCCAATTAATTAATTTAAAAATATATTAAAGGAAGATAGAATCAACCTTGGCCATTTATAACTTCAAAAACTAAATATAAAACTTTTGTATAAATGGAATCCTAGAAATAACTTAAATTTGAAGGGAAGTATTAAAGGACATTAAAACGCTTTAAACCAGAGTAAGAATAGTTTAGGAAACATGGAAAAAGGTTATGCATTGAAAACAAATGAAAACGGGATCAAAAGAGTCATTTTTTCACAAAACTGCACCATCCATTATAGCCAAAAGACTTGTAAGGTTTCTCTTACTAATCTCTAAAGTTTAAAGTAACTAAGGGATTATCCCCTAAACTACGATTACCAAGTTCGTAAAATCACAAATTAGGATCCTAAGTTTTTAAAATTTAGAACTCTTCAAAATATCTTTACAAGTTAAAAATCAAAGTTTAATTAATATGTGGAAGCATGGTATCTCAAAAGGAGTCAAGGCATTTACTTAAAAATTGGAAACAGTAAATCAGTATAGAAGAGAGGCATGAGTTGTGACTTGCCACACATGCATCGCAGCTTGTGTGCCCCTGTGCCATGCACTGTAGTACATTGCATGTATTTGACAACAAATTTTATTGTCATTTGATAGCAACCGGGGCAAACTTCTGACACGCCCTATTTCTCCATTCGACGTCCAATTTAGATGATCTAAAGGTCTACAGAATGCTTTCTCTTAGTTCTAACAATGGCATTGATTTCACAATCATAGCATTTCTCAATCAAAATTTGGACATCTATTTCAAAAACCACACTTTTTTAATCTTATAACACAATATAGGTGTCCAATTCACATTTCAAGTGCCAAAAGCTAATTTCACACTCTATACCACACTTAAAACACCAAAATGAACCTATACAATACGCCATAACTCACAAATAATAAGTACAACACATTTTTAATGTTCAACCTCTTAATTTCAAAAACAAAAAGGGAAGCCTTAAATTCATAATTCATCCTAACAATCCATAATAATCATAATTTCACTAACTTCCTACTTACACTAATATTTTAGCCTTGTAGTAGATATTGCAATCAATATAAATACATTCTAGGGCTCAAAATGGACAATTTACTACTAACCAACACATAATTCAAGTAAGCACACATATAAACTCTTAGTTAGTAATGTCATCAATGAATGTACACATATAATATTCAAAATAAAGAGGCCTACAGTTATAGGAACAAAGTCCTAAGCCTCAGATTGTTTCCCTCTGGCTTGTCCTGTTAAGCTAGTTCTTGTAATATTGAAGATAATGGGGTGAGTATAACCACTTAGTAACTAAGATCCATCTAACTTATATTAAAGCATATCAATCAATTTAAATGCAAGTGGTAATATAATCTCATAATCATATAAAACACCCATTCACTAAAATACTATTCAAGTGAAATTCAATCTTATATTCACAATTTTATTCTATAACAAACTAGCACTTTTCACGTTTAAGAAGATTACAATAAGTGTTTTCACAAAGATTCATCGTAAGGGTCACAAAACAGACAACTATGTGCCCTTTTAATCATTATATGCATGATTACACCTCCCTTATATCCTCTTTATGCCTCTAACATGAAACCGTAGACTATAACACATTGGGATCATCTATACACTAAGACTACCCTAGCCAGACATGTATGATAGGTTACCCGACTAAGGTTTCCTGTCTCACTTGTGAGTCATAATTTCTCTTATTTCTTAAACTATAGGGTGTCATTCTCCTTAGACTAGCTTCCTTATTAAACAAGTGAAAAAACTAGTTAGGTTCAAGACTCCTCATTGAACAAGTAGGATAATAAGTATAAATAAATCCAGGCAAATCATCAAGCTTTGATGGAAGCCTTACCATGCAAGGTTTCGCTTACAAAATCACAATTAACTCCAATCTTGAGGTAATTAAGGGACTAAACCCTCAATGGATTACCAAGTTTGAAAAAAAAATACCTAAATAAGAACAATTCTCAAATCAATACATTGGGATCCTAAAATTTCAATATTAATAATCTTTAATAAACACTTGTTATGCTCAAATCAGAGTTTTAAAACAATGCAGAAGCTTGAAAATCACATAGGACCTAAAACTTTGAGTTTCAAAACTCAAAACTGTGTTTTGTGTAGAAAATGTGACATGTGTTGAGGCTAAAGACATGTGCACTGCGACTCACTCACCTCTGCGCCATGCGTCGCAGCACATTACATGAATTTGACAGATATCAGCTATCAATTTAACATATAACCTTTAGGCCTCACTGGTTTAGGCCTCCTTAGTCCACTCTCTTCATGATAATCATCTTTAAGATGGCCAAGTGCCTCCCTATCCAATCTCAACTCACCATGACTGCCTTCAACCCTCTCCACAGTCTTGTTAGACTCTTTGGGTCATTTCTTAAGGATTTCATTGTGTACATTGATGCTCTGCTCAATCCTCTTCATTATACTTCTGAGTTTGAACAATATGTTCTCATTGCTCGTAGTAGGTCTCGGTTGCTCTCTAGCTTGTCCTAAGCCTTGACCCAACTTAACATGCTTGCTTGAGACATTCTCCTCTCGTACCAAGACTTCCCGCTCTTGTCTTGATATATTTGCTGAGATGTTGCCAACTTGTTTGCACCATTCTCCCTTCTTAAGGATGGAAGTTATCCCATAAAAGAAAAAGAATTAGCACTAGCTCAATAGGGGAAAAGAGCATGTGTATAATGTTAATTGCTAACTTTCTATATATACAAATGCACAATTCACAAGCAAACTCCTGATTCACAAATCCACAGTCTAGTTCTTATAATCGAATAAACTGATACCAAGTTGTAAATTTTTCCTTACTAAACCACAATTAACTCCAATCTCGAAGTAATCAAGGGACTAAACCCTTAATGGATTACCAAGTTTGAAAAAAAAATTACCTAAATGAGATCAATTCTCATATTAATACATTGGGATCCCCAAATTTTAACATTAAAAATCACATAGGACACAAAACATTAAGCTTCGAAACTCAAAACTGTAGAAAACTTGACATGCACAGCGGCTTACTCATCTCTGTGCTATGAGTGGCAGTGTGAGATGCCATGTGCCGTAGCACATTGCACGAATTTGACATATATTAGCTGTCAATTTGATAACACAAGGAGCGAATTTTAAATGCATTCCAAATCTTTGTTTGATGTCTGATTGAGGTGGTTTTGGTGTTTACATGAAGTTTTCTCCTAGCTCTAGCCAATGGCACAAGTTTCACACTTAAATTCATTTTCTACAAAAAGTTGGATATCAAAACTCAATTTACCACTTTTTCACAAAAATCTCACAATAATGGTGCCCCAATTCAACCACAAGTGCCAAAAGCCTACAGAACCTCTGACCATACTTAATAAACTTTAGCAGACTCGTGTAACACACCATACACAACTAAAAAAATAATTTTAAAATTACCACTCAACCCCAAATTCATAAAACATAAGGAGGAGGGAAACTTTATACAAAACTATCATTTTCATATCAAATCATTCAAAATACACATGTTCCTATTTGTACAAGTTTTTTAACCTTATTTATGGGTTTACAACTAAAACTCACTAACTCAGGGCATAAAATACACGAGTTGTATGCTATAATAATGCAAGTAGTACAAAATATCATATGAAACCTAGTTGACAATTGCATCAACATTTATACACATAAAACAACAAGGAGAGGCATACAAACAGATTATTCTACAAATCCTATGCCTCGGCGTGTGTTGCCCGACTTGGATTCAATGAGCTAGGCCCTGAAAATATTAAGAATTGAGATGTGAGTGCAACCACTCAGTAACCAAGTTTTACCTAATTTATATAGTTGCATATCAATTATAAACAAATGCAAATAGGCAAAATAATAAATATATAATGCATATGGTAAGCTTAGTCACAGCTCACAATACTAATAATAATGTGGCTGAGCCTTAAGCACGAATAATCTCATTAAATGATAATGCACATATTGGGGTCACAATAATACTAACCATGCATCCCTAACACATACTGAACCACAATAATACTAACCATATGGTCGAGTTTAAATGTATGATCAAATGCCAACCTTATACCTTCTTGTTACTTCTGATATGAAAATGATGGCTATCACATAGCTACTTATTTCACAGACTAACTTAGCCTTCCATTTTTGAGGAATTATTAGGCCAGGGTTAACTCACTCACTTATGTAATTTGGTTTCTTTTAATACTAACAATCACGGAGTGTTGTACCCCTAACATAACCTCCTCATAAATTAGTAGAGACTAGTTAGGTTCGAGTAGTGAGAAGTCTTAAATTAACCATCAGAGACTGCTACCACCTGATTCTAATAGTTGGTGCCAAGGCGAGTTCCTAATTTTAATAGTCACTGCCAATGCCATATGGATTTACTAACTACGCTTCTCCTTAGGCGAACTCCCGCCCATAATCATGCTATGCACATGTCATGTATAAATGCAAATATGACTTAATTCACAACTAATACAAATTCATATCAATCTCTCATTCTTAGTAGACCATAACCAATATATCACATGTAGAGTATTTTTAAAATATCACTTTTACTTCAACATGCCACCAACCAAAACATCAATCACAATAAATAGCATGTAAGAGATTTCCCTTTTCGAAACCATTTACAAGTTCAACACATGGCCAATTTGTATCGTTAGTTTAAACTATCAACCATATTACATAAATGAACAATAATATTCAACTATAAAAACTAGGTCTCTCCCAGTTACCTCAAACTTTTGAGAGGTCAAAGGTTTGCCCCTCACAATAAACACTTCTAAAGCTTCTTACAAGCTTAAATGGTGCTAATACGAATCACACTACAATCATAATCAAGAATATCATCATAATCTCATTCTTAGGGATTTATCAATATTAGTTTCACATTTTCTATTCAACCAATCACGTAAGTTTACTACCCATACATACCCAATGGGTTCATTAAGTTTCATCAATGCAAATTATCATTAATAATTCTTCAAACCACTATTAATGATCTACCAACACTCCCAATAACTATATTTATTATAATTTTCACATATTAATGGCTCCATTCAAGTAACTATACATAAATCATTAATGTGGGGTTTATCTACCACAAATAAACTCCTAATATATCCATTTTAACTAATGGGTTTAGACCTATAGTTCCTATGGATCAAAAATCAACTTTCCAACTCAAACCCTAACTTAAATCTTTATAAATGTGGGAGAGAAGGGAAGAGAAAAGCATGAACTACTCACCTTGGGTGTTTAAGAGCCACAAATATCACCAATAGGATCTAATATCATACCCTAGCAGAACTTCAAACGTGCTTTTCAATTTCTCCCTTTACTCTTCTCTAATTTCGCACACAGAATCGTAATCGATAGAGTTAGGATTTTGACCATGCACCGCGATGCACGCAACCTCCCGCCGCAATCATAGCATAGAGAGGCATGTTGCATTTAAATCTACCTCTGTGTGCCACGGCAGATTGACCACACACTATGGCATGTGTCATAGAGGGCTTCTCCTTATTTTTTCTTTCTCTTTCCTTATCCGAGTGGGTTGCCATTAATCCGAACTAACATCTTAGGTTGCAATTATAATTAATTACACCAATTAGGCCCCTCTGGCCATACACCTCAGTAATTCACTAATCACACTTATTAGGTTAATTAATCATACTTATTTTTCTTGGATTTTACATACCATGTGGATTTTTAATCTTCTACTCCTTTTCTTAGGTGAACTCCCACTTCTCAAGATCATGCAGTATATCAAAATGTAATTTCTTATAGCATGCAAATTTTCTACTGTATAGACATGCATAAAATCATTATTGTACTCAAGTTACCATTGTAAATTACATAACAAGTATATACTAATCATTGAACTCTAATTAACTCCACCATGCAATCACATCGTTGAACACCACAAATAGTCATATCGTTGTACTCCATAAATAATCACATCATTGAACTCCACAATCACTCATATCATTGAACTCCATAATCACTCACATCATTGAATTCTATATATTACATCATTAAACTCCAAACAATCATGTATAATCATTGAACTTCATTAACACATATTCATTGTACTCCAGATACACATAATGGTTAAACTCTATTAACAAGGAAATTAAACCTTAAAAAATCAATATATTAGATTTTCAAATAATTTCACACATTTCAGTTTATACATGTAAACCAATAAATTAATCGATACATAAAAGTATAAAAAAGAATTCCCCTAGTTACCTCAAACCTTTAAGAGGTTAAGGTTTTACCTTTTAATTATACACTCCCAAAGCCTCTATAAAGCTTGAATGGTGCTAAATATGATTACTCTACAATTAATCATAATATAATTCATCAATACTCCTTTTTGGATAATTTTCACCATCAAATCAAACACTTCTTCACTCTTAAGATTCAATCTCTTCACATATAAGGATACCCATAAGGCTTCTTAACTTCTTTTAACACATATTAACCTTATTGAACTCTTAAATAACCATTAATGCAGCCACATTACCCCAACCACCTCATTGATAGTGGATTTTCATTCATTTATGGCCCTAACCAACCAAAAATCTATGGAGTCCTAAATGCTAGGTTTAGATAGCTCAATCAACTCCCATTAACTCTATTAAGTCAATGGCTTAGACCTATAGCCTTTATAGACCGAAAATCATCTTTCTCAATTAAATCCTAACTTTCAACTTCAAGAAAATGAAAGAGAAAGCAAGATCCAAGCTTAGAAAACTTACCTCTAGTGTTTAGAAGTTTCAAAACACTCTCAATGCTTTAATTCTTTATGCCCTAGCAGAGCTCTTTTGATTGTCCTTCACTTCTCCTTTGTTTTTCTTCTATTTTCTGTCAGTTTTCACATCTTATTTCTGCATATTTGTCACATTGTGCTATGACGCATGTACCATGCACCACCGCATATGGCACAGAAAAGGGTCTTCATATTCTGTTTGGCCTATGCACTGTAGCACCTCGTGCACGTGCCGCAACATGTGGCACAAGCCTTTTCTCTTTATTTTTCTCACTTTTTCATGCTCAGGTGACTTGACCTTACTCCAAACTCAATCCTAGGGCTGAAAACCACAACTTAAAAACATCTGTTAGCTCCCTATAACCACACACCATATTGCTTTACTTAATTAATCTCATTTACTCAACTAATTAGGGATTAAATTCTTCAAGATATTATAGGACTCATTCGCCATAACCAGCAGCTCCATCCGCCTTGGCTAACACTTTTTGTGTCATATGTACAGCTGCCATCCATCGTGGCTAACCTATCATGACAACACAGCTATCATGATAGCTTCTCGGCCTAACTTTAGTATTCACAACTTTTAGGTTGAACCTTTAGATGAAGTGATCCAAGCATCTACACATAGATAATTAAACATACTAGCTAATGCTTTTGTTCTCATAACAATCTAATACCATATAGGAAATTTGGAAACTTAGGGCCAAAGCTCTACTTATTTATTGTTCACAAATTATTAACCAATATCCAACCCTAACCCTAAAAGTACAGACAATCAAATTTAATGATCTTAAATAGACATGCTTAATAAAATTACAAGCATTTAAATTGTCATACATTGACAAATTACCACCCAAGAGCATAAATTAAGGTGGATCCAATATTAAAACCTTTCAAACATGCCATAGTTAGATTCAGTATTTTAAACCATTCAAACCACTATCAACATACACTTGCATCATTTCCTTAACTCTATAAAAAATCATACTAGGATTTTAAAACCACCATATAAACCAAGAAATACAAAAATACTTAAATTAACATTTAGGCTATAATGCAATAATAAAGTAGCTCAATAACACATATAACCCTTAGGTTGGCAATAAAAATATTCAAATTACACATACCAATACTAAAGGCATTACATTATGAGTTAAGTGTCTCTAGCTTCCCCCATACCCCTACTCAATGTCTCTCTTAAAAATATTGAACAATGGGGAGTGAGATATAAAATCTCATAACAGATATGTAAATTCAAGCATATCTAAGATAGAAAGTAAGAGTATACAGAGGATAAATTCACTTTAATAATCAATAGATGCTCAACATATATGACAATGATGTTTATTATGCATGATCATATATCTAACCTTATTACTCTCCTTATATCTTATGACTAATCCAAGTGCTATTAAACATACAGGACTAATCCGCATAACCAAATCAGCTCTACTCTCCTATTGTGAGAGGTTACTTGGACAAAGGCTTCCACGCTCACTCTCAAACCATGAATTCCCCCTTTTGAATCACAAGGGTGTTATAGTTGTCTAACCCACACTATCTCTCATAAGAACCTAGTGATACTGCGCATTGTGCCAGACCTATAGTATTTCCCATATAATAGTGACAATATTAAACACTTTTAACTATCAATATGCCAACCACTGTGTGCAACTCTTAGTAGTGCCACATCATGTGTATTGTTATCGCCTTACTCTCACTTGGGTGAACTCTCACCCATTTATGATCATGCATATTCCTCTCATATTTTATGACATGCTTTTATTCACATTTAAACTTTACATAGCCATGTAAGCACACTCACTGATTAAATAGAAAAAAAGTCATACTCATGCCTAATGAAATATCATAGTCATTACTCATAACCTTAATAGACTTAACTCATTATTAACTCTCATACTTATCTAGTCATATTCACATGCTCATACTTACTATCATACTATTTAGCTATTCATTCACTTACATGCATACATGTATCCAAATGTGAAACTTAACCATCTATACAAACAAACATGCTCATATCATCTTATCTTAGTTCATGCCATAAACATTCAAGCTCATAAATGCAAATAACAAACATACTAGTACACTTGAATTGCCACCAAATCCTCTAATCAAGCACAAGAACTCTAATAGAAGTCAATTTACAATAATTATCATTAGACATTATTAGTGACTAATTGTCATTAATTAACTCTTAATCATAATTAAGACCTAAAACTCCTATTGGCGTCATTAATCATAAACAACCCTATTTCTAGTTTCCATTAGTTTATTTAACCTCTCATGAGCTTTATTATCACTGTTAAACTAGCTCATTAATTTAAACTTTGATTACTTGGTATTGAGATTAATCTTAAACCTATTAGTTTAAACTTTGATTACTTAGTAATGGGATTAATCTTAAACCCATTATGAAATTATAAACATTCCCATTAACTTAACCCAATGATTAAACACTTAGATCAACATTCATTAATTAAAAGAAGTTAAAAACTAGGTGAAATCAATATCCATTTTTGGGACTCCTCTACTAATAATCCTAAAACATCAAGAAAAATAGACTAGAGAGGAATTGGAAGGAGTAAGAGACCTACCCAAACAATTTCAAGCCCTAAATCACTCCAAATGGATGCCAAGATCAGGCAGTAGTGCCTCTTCGTCCCTCTCTCGAACTCCCTCTCAATCTCTCTATTTTTTTATCTATTTTGTGAGTCTAGAATTTAAAATCTTGATGTATCTGCCACAACACATTGTGCCATTTGCCATAGTGGATGATATTGTAAAATCTTCCTTTTAAACACAGTTAACATTCCAAATCCATGAACAATTAAGAGATTAGCTTAGACGAGGATTACCAAGTTTGAAATTTCAAATAAAGAGATCCCAAGTTTTTATAATTTAAAAATGAGTCAAATCCATTCATTAACTCTTTAATCAGAGTAAAAACAAGTTATGAAAGTCCTCAAAGGAGTGAAAGAAGTTGAAACCTCACTTTGTTAGAAAATAGAGCAATACGCCATGGCTTGTGTACTCTGTGTCATGGCTTAGTGCTTTCTGTACAACACGCTGTTACAAGTTGCACGTTTTCTAGACAACTGATTCTGCTATCACTCACTCAGCAAAATCAAGTAACTTTCAGCTTGCTCCATTTCTTTGTCTAACATTTGAATGATTTAATCTAGGTATCTACAGAAAGCCTTTTCCATCAACTAGCTAATAGCATGGGTTTTACTTTCAAATAGGTCACACTAGGAAGTTGGACACTCAAACACAATTTTATCACTTTTCTCAACTTTTACAACCAAAAGGGTATCCAAAACCCTATACAAATGCCAAAAACTTTTTTTAACACCCAAATTATATTCATTGGACTTAAAACTACTTGTACAACATATCACAATTACATAAAACACCAATATAACATAATTTCACTCATCAACCCCTTAATGCCAAAATAGAAAGGGGAGGTAATTTCATTGTATGGCATTCAAAATCATTCATATCATACTTAAACAACTTTCCTATACTTGTACTAGTATTTTAGCCCTAACAATATTTACAACTTTTCATAAACCATATCCCAAGGTCTAAAATACTCTCATACATCATAAATCATTATATAGTGCAAGTGTAAAACAAAGAATGCATCTTAATTGGCAATATGAAATCTATCACACAAAATAAAGAAGTATACACTAGGAATATACAATTCCTAAGCCTTCGGAGCTTTCTCCCTCTCTGTACTTAAGCTAGAGCTTGTAAAATATTAAAGAGGAGGGTGAGTCTAGCTACTCAGTAACTAAGGTACCCTATGTAGTTATATATCAATTGAAATAAACACATAGATGTGAAAATAGATTTTTCTTAAAACATATATTAACACATAATTGCATATATATCACAACATAACATTTCTCAATCCACTTATTTCTATTTAATCTCATGGTGTAAGCTATAAAACACTCAAACATGTGACCATGACCCTATATATTGAAAAGACTTGCCATAACTCATTCATGTGACATGTCATATAATCATATAGGCATGATTAAACCATCCTTATATCCTTCTTATTTTTCTCTGACGGAAACCATCGACTATAACACTGAACAGGGCTTTATCTGTGTAACTGGACTCCCAAGCTCACTAATTATGAGGTGTGATCTAGCTAAAGATTCTAGTGCTCACTCTCAGATCACGGTTTTCCCTCCTCTCAAATTTCTGGAGTGTCGTATACCCTAAGCTAATCTCCTCAATAAACTGGTGGAGATAGCTAGGTTCTAATCCTTCGATAAACTATAGAACAAAGCTATACTCTCGTGTATAGGAAGGTAACCAAAAATAATATATGAATTTTTAACTACTCCTCCCTAGGACAACTTTCGCCCACTGATCATGCCATGTACGATGCTCACTCACTATTCATAGATTTCATTTTCAAATCAGCACATTGGTCTCACAATCATGCTTTACCCAAGTGAGCATCAAATCTCATTATCTTCACATTTAACACATATATTTCTCATTTTCAATCATAGCACATTCATCATTATCATTCTCAATCATTATTACTCATTTTAATGTTACCATGCAACTTTGAATTTCACTTTGCAATAACGTTCACTTATTTATTTCAAACTAAAGCAATTAAATAATCACATGGCTTCATTCCATGTTACACATATTCACAAATCATAAATTTGCAAGATAAATACATATTCCATATCATATTACAATTAACATGCAACTATCCAAAGCAAGGTACCCCTGATTGCCTTAAACCTTTGAGAGTCAAAGGTTTTTCCCTATAATATTTTAGCTTCCAAGCATGACTTGTCAAGCTGAAATGGTGCCCAAATGCTCAATCCACAATCCATAAATTTTTAATCTCATCAACATTGTCAGAAGCAAGGTTTCAATTCTCATACTTTTACTTCTAGAATATCTAATGCCTATATTTCTCAATTTTTAGGCTTAACCATTAAGTTTATTAACTCTCTTTAGTCTCTAGTAACATTAATGAGCCTTTAAACTCCTATTAGTGACATTACAAGTCTTCTAACAACCCTCATTAATGTCATTTGTGAATATTAATGACATTTACCAATGAAAGATGTTAAAACTCATTAATTTTAGGTTTAAATACTCCAATCAACTCCCATTAACTCTATTTGAATCAATGAATTCTAATCCATAACCTATATTAACTAAAAATCATCTCCCATTATTAAACCCTAACTAAAAACTCTATAATATGAAAGGGATAAGGAGGAATGGAGTGTATGATACTTACCTTAAGTGTTTTCTAGCTCCAAAATGTCTCAATTACCTCTAAAAATGAACCTTAGTAAAGCTTCTTACTGGTCCTTCATTTCCTCCATTTTCTCCTCTTCAGTTTTCTTTTAGTTCACGATTACTATTCTGTAGAAAAGGGCTGTATGCCATAGCGCATGGCACAGAAAGGTCTCCTCTCGATTCAATTGTTGTTTATGTTTCGTGGCAAATGTATTTAATGCCATTGCATGTGGCACAGACACGCTTCCTTCACAATTTCTCCTCTTTTCAATGTCCAGGTAGCTCGACTTCTTCAAATTCATCATAAGGGCTGAAACACAACCAAAAATTAATCATTAGACCTTCTTGGCCACATACTACATCAATTTACTTAATTATCATAATTAAGCTTAATTGATCCCTTAGTAATTCGGGGATTACAATTTGGAATATTGCAGATACAGAGCAAGAAACCCTAAGTTAGCCCCTTTAATTAGGCCCAAGGTGGCATAAGAACACTTATGGTTTTTTTTAGTTCCCATATAGAGTTCAATATACACTACAATACTTTTGCTTTATAACAACAATTCAAAACTGTTGCTATAACTTTAAAAACTATTGTCTTTAACTTTAGGCAACATTTTTCAACTGTTGCATATTCCTAATGTTACCTATTGTCTAAGGCAACAATGTTCTAAATTTTAGGCAACACTTAGCAAAAATTGTTGCCTTAAAATATAACAATAAGCAACAGTTTCCACGTCAATCTATCGCAATAGTTTTGAACTATAGCCTTTCTATAAGAATAGGCAATAATTAAGAATTGTTGCACAAACTTAAAATAGGCAAAATTTAATATTTCTTCTCCTACCTAGGATTTGAACCTTAGACCTCTTGGATATAAGTCTAGCCTTTAACCATTCTTCCAAAATTACTATTATGTTATTTGTTACAAAATATTATTGATAGATATAATTTTTAAATTAACTTTTGAATTAATTTAAGAAGTGAAATATTAAATTAATTAAATAATAAATAAAGTAATAAGAATATGTTAAAAATTGGATAAAAAATGAAATTAAATAGTTTTTTATATAGGTAAACAATAGGCAACAACTCTTAAGTGGTGTGAAAAGGAACATTTAAAAACAATATTAATTTTTTTGTTGTCTATTGAAATAGGGGATAGTTTTCAAATATTGTAAAAAAAAGAAGTTTTATAGGCAACAGTCAATAGGTAAAAATTATTACCTATTCCATTTTAAAGTATAGTTTTCAATTGTTGCCAAATAAATGTTGCTTAGACTGATAATCAATAGCAACGTACATGAAATTGTTGCTTATTCATGTATTAGGCAACACTTTTAGAACTGTTGCAAACTTATTGCTAGAAGTCAAAAATGTTGTAGTGATAATTGACCTAATAGCCATCTATCCACACTAATTAACCCAATAAAGACTTCAATTAACTAATTTAATCCCTTAATTATTTTAATTAATCTTATCTTATATTTTAGGATGCTACAAAAAGTGTCATCTCATCATAAATGTATTTTATTAGCTCCAAATCAATTTTTTATGCAACAGTATAAAAGCTAAATTACAAAAAAGTAACCTATGTCTTTTTATATATTACAATAATACAATAATAATACTTTCCTTTGGGCTTGTTTATTGTTTTTAATATTTCAGGGATGAATCAGAGCTCATTCAAAATATTATCAGCCATGTTATGCAAAACATTAGTGTCAGGTGTCCAAGTTCACTGGCAGTAGTGGGTCTTGTTGGAATTGATGAAAATTGTGCCAAGATAGAAAGGTTATTGGAGAAAGATCCAAAAATTGGAATTTGGGGGATGGGCGGCATAGGCAAAACAACCATGGCTAGGGCTTTATTTTCCAAACTCTCCTCCCAATTTGAGAGGAGTTGTTTTTTGGAGAATTTAAGAGAAAATGTGAAAAAGTGTGGATTGACATATTTACATGATAAACTTTTCTCTGAGCTTTGGAAGCAAGAAAGTTCCTATAATAGGCCACTGTATGTTGATGAAGGTTCTTACGTCATGCACATACTAAGTCGTAATAAAGTTTTCATGGTGCTTGATGATATTAGCAATAGGAAGCAATTAGAGTATTTAGCTCCGTATTGTAATTACTTGGAACCTGGTAGTAAAATCATCATTACAACAAGGCATAAGCAATTGCTTAACATTGCAGGAGTTAAAATATATGAGGCCCAGCCTTTAAGTGATCACAAGTCTATAGAGCTTTTCAATCTCAAAGCCTTCAACACATACCATCCAAAAATTGGATATGAATTCCTGTCAAAAAGGGTTGTTGATTATGCAAAAGGAATCCCATTAGTTTTAGTAGTTTTGGCTTCATTTCTTTCTTTAAAAACTCCAAAGGAATGGGATAATGCATTGTCAAAACTAAAGAAGGGTCCCCATGAAGAAATTCTAGAAGTGTTGAAATTGAGCTTTGATGGGTTAGATTATGAAGAGAAGGAAATGTTTTTAGATATTGCATGCTTCTTGAAAGATGAACACAAGGAACATGTAATAGCACTATTTGAGAGCTATGGCTTTGATGCAACAATTGGCTTGACAGCCCTTGAGGATAAAGCACTTGTAAATATTGATAACAATATGCGGGTGCAAATGCATGATTTGATTCAAGCCATGGGTTGGAAAATTGTTCGTCAAGAGTGTATGGAAGATCCTGGAAGACGTAGTCGATTATGGAATCCTTATGAGATCTATGACGTATTAAAATATAATCGGGTAAGAAAAAAAATCACTTTTAATTTCCAACAAGATATCTAATAATAAGTGAAAATAATTGTTAATATATTGCAATTTACTTATTTGAATTTTTGTTTTATGTAGGGAACTAATGCTATTAAAGGCATAATTGTAAATTTATCTCAAGTTCGAGATATGCATTTGAGTGCCAATACTTTTAAAAAAATGACTAATTTAAGGTTTCTCAAGCTCTATTCACCTACATCTAGAGGTGAAAGTTCGTGTATTATTGATAAAGGACCTAACTTATTCCCCAGTTCATTGAGGTATCTTCGATGGGACAATTTTCTTATGAAGTCTCTCCCATTGTCATTTTGTGTTGAGAAGCTTGTAGAGATTTGCATGCCTGGTAGCCGACTTGAAAAATTGTGGGATGGAGTGCAGGTATGCACACACAAGAGTTTTAGTTTTTCAGTTTAATTTAAATTTGAGACTTTTTTCTGAGTAATGTTTCTATTTTTTATTTGTTTTAGGACCTGGTGAACCTGAGGAAGATAGATTTCAGTGGATCCAAACAATTGATTGAGTTGCCAGATTTCTCCAAGGCAAAAAATCTTGAAGTTGCGGATCTCTCATTATGTGAAAGTTTATGTCATCTCCATCCGTCTATTTGGACTCTCAGAAACTTTACTGGTTGAGGCTTGGAGAGTGCAAAAACTTGAAAAAATTGCAAAGTGAAAGTCATTTAAAATCTCTTCGAAAACTTGAAGTCAATGGTTGCTATAGTCTCAAAGAATTTTCATTATCATCTAAGAAACTCGGAAGTTTATATTTGGAAAATACAGGCATCGAAATATTGGGCTCATCAGTTGGGCGTCTCGAATATCTTTCAATGCTCTCCCTTAATGGCTCAAAGCTAAAAAATCTTCCAGTGAAAACGTTTCATTGCTTGGCACATCTTACAGATCTTCGCCTTTATAATTGTGGAGAAATGATTGACAAATCGAAGTTACTTATCCTATTTCGCGCCTTGACATCCCTAAGAAATATTACATTGGATGGGAGTTCTAAATTAACTAAACTTCCCAAAAATGTAAAGCGCCTCCAGTGGCTGGAAAAGCTTTCGTTAAGGAATTGCACGAGCCTTCAATCTTTACCAAGGCTTCCACGATCCCTTGAAAAGTTAGATGCCGCCAATTGCTCATCATTGAAGATTTGGTTGCCTCAGAAGATAATGCAAGGTTTAATGCACCCTTCAATTGGCTATCTCAGAAATCTTAGAAAGCTTAATCTTTCTGGTTGCCAACAATGCCTACTCCCTGAATACATGGACTTCTTATCATCATTAGAATCATTGAAACTTGAAGGGATTGATGTAAAGAGCTTGCCTACGACCATCAAGCATCTTCTAAACCTAAAATACATTGACTTGACCAATTGTCAGAGTCTTTGTTCTCTACCAGAACTTCCACCATTCATTCAACAAGTTAAAGCTACCAATTGCATATTACTGGAGACTGGAGTCCCTTCAATAACTTATACACAACAATTAAACTTCTTGTATCTAGAGAATTGCTCAAAATTGGATGAGCAATCTCTTTCCAATCTTGCAGAATGTGCTTATTTCTCATTGAAACGAAGGGCATATACAAATGAGAGAGGCGGTGTTTGTTACCCAGGACAAAATGTTGCAGAGCCGTTTAAAGATAATCTCACAACCGAGGCTTCCAACTTCATAACTATTGAACTTCCCTCCCCTGCCAACAACTTGGCGGGCTTCATTGTCTACTCTCTTCTTCCACAATTCATCCCAGAGCAAAGCGCTCAGAACCACTTGGAATGTCAAATTTTTTATCAAGATGGTATGAAGGGTCCAAGATTGATATTTGACATGAGTTGCACAGAACTTAATTCGCACCACGTTTTTCTATGGTGTGATTATGCCGTCTTCACAAAATATGAAGACATCAAATATAACCCAAAGATTTCGTTTGAGTTCTCTGTTACGTACAGCGATGGTGTTCTCAGGATAACAAGAAATGATTGCTCGATCCAAGCTTGTGGAGTTTGTCCAATATATGCCTCAGAGTATCATAGCTTCCTTGAACAAAAGAAATTGATGGGTACTCGAAAAAAGACGACGGAAATTATGGAATTTGCTAGGTTCTCACTCAAGCGAGAAAAGCGTGGCCACTTTGAAACAAGTATTATTCCAAAGTGGTTTGCCCACCAAAGATCGGAAACAGAGTCATCATGTATAAGGATAAGTGTTCAGTTGCTTCCGGGTGATGAAACCAGCAGTATATGGTGGGGTTTCATTTTCTGCTTTTATATTCCTCAATTCTCCTTAAAGGAAAGGGATCGAAGTCACTCAAGATCTGCTTGCTACTGGGAGGATAGGTTTTATAAAGAAGGCCCAAAGGGATGGCATTATTCAATGATAAAATGGAACTCGGATAATGTTTTCCTATGGTATGATCCCTTCTTTAATGAATCTGTGATAGATTTTGTTGAAAGAAAAGGCTCAATGCCTAAATCTGAAATATTCAAGCAAGTGCTTACTTTTGAATTTGAGTTTGGGGATTGCTTGATCAAAGAATGTGGATTCCGTCTAATGTATGAATCAGAATACAAACAGTTCCTTCAAGAAAATAAAATGAAGTTGGAGTAAACTACAGGAAAAAAGATGCCCCGAACTCGAAATATTGATGAGACCAGCAACTCCCTTCTTCAAAGAGACGTCTTCAATGCCTTTAACCTGAGTTCTGTGTATGATTGCTTACCTTAATCAGGTATGTGTCTCACTTCAATACTCTTAAACTGTAACATTTCAGTGCCTGCTTGGATGCAAAAAATAATTAATTATTTTGGGTAAAATCATGGTCTGGGTAAAAAATACCCAAACACCCGTGTTTGCTCATAATCAATTATTTGACTCAAAACCAAGTTTTGGCTTAAATTGAGGAGCGGTTTTTGAATTTCAATTTTCCTGTTATGAGCATTTTATTATTTGCTAGAAATACCCACCTGCCAAATATACCCTTGAACATTATTATCTTTCAGTAATGCCAGACTCTTTGATTTTCTTTTCAGTGTGAAAATAAATTTTTTGTTTCTGTCAAATATATGCTTTCACGTCTTATATGAACATGCCAAAATTCTCAGATTTTATTTATTTATTTAGTGCTAGGTGTTACTTGATCAATAAGGTATTTTTTATACAAGGATGATCCTTAACTAGAGTAGAAAACATAGATGTGTTAACTGTGTTTTCAATTTTGCCATCATATGCATTTATTATAGATGTGTTAACTATGTTTTCAATTTTGCCATCATATGCATTTATTATTATTTTTTACACCAATTAAATTATCAATATGCCTCCTACTATTTGATAATTTCTCTCTAGTAAATCTATGCACAGCTTATCCTCCACCCATCTCCTACTTCTGTTCCGCCATCCCAAGCTCTCATTCTTAAGCCTCCTACAACAATATGAGGTTTTGATATTATAATATAATACCAAGACTCCAACTATCAATAAAATATTATATTATAATGTTAATTATTGAAATTATGAATGATCCTTCTATTTTTAATATTATTTTTAAATAAAATTTTCATAATTAATTAGGTATATAAGTTAAATAATATATTTTTCCTTGTTAAATAAAATTGAACAAATTTAATAACATTATATACAACTTTATCAACATTTTAATTTTCAAAAGCAATGTTCTTTATTGTAATTTTTATATCTAAAATTGATTCTAACTAAATCATTCAAACATCTTTAATTTTATCAAAATTAATTTCAAAAAAATAGTGTCCAAACATGATCACATTATAATATAATCGATTATAATCAAAATCAATCATGTTAATCAATTTTTTTATAATCAAATTATACTCAACTGAAATCCAAATGAGCCCTCAATCATGGTTAATTAATTAGCTTTAATGAATGATTATTTGTTAATTAAAAAAGAAATCTAATGTTATAATTTTTTTATTTAAAATTATTTTCAAATCAATCTTCTAATCTTGTAACGATATCCAAGAAATCCTTACTTGATATCAAGTTGTTTAAGTGATCTTTGAATGATATTTAAAAAAAATTAGAAAATTAAATTTTTTATAAGTCAAAGATGTTAATTAATTATCTTTTTTAACAACAGTAAAGTTAATTAATTTTATTTTACTCTATAGTTAGGTCTTGATCATATGGTTAGACGCAAAACCATCTTTTAGTGGAAGTTTCAAGTGTAAGTCTTTCATTTTTTTTTTTTTTCAATGATACTTCTATGTACATTGAACACGAAACGCGAAGTAAAATGGCATGGCTTCGTTATCAAAATGTTCTTTTTCAAGTGAAAGGGAAATAAACATAGAGTGTATGTTCCTATTTAATTAGTGTTCTTGTTATATAAATGTGTTGCTTTAACTTCTTAATTTTATGTTTTACGCAATGATTTTTACTTTTTGTCTTGTTCAAAAGGGACGATTCAGATTTCATTCAAGGAATTGTCAGTGATGTTGAAAAAAAGTTGGATCAAATGTATCCAAGTACATCAAAAGATTGCGTTGGCACTGATGAAATTATTAAACCCCTTGCGGAGTTGCTGGAAAAGTACTGCAAGGTTGGAATTCGGGACAGGGAAACCAACAATGGCCAAGGCTGTATTTGCCAGATTATCTTCTCGGAATCAAAGTTGCTGCCTTCTTGAAAGCACAAGGGAAAAATCAGACAAGTATGGATTAGAACATGTACGCATGACTCTTGTCTCAGAGCTACTAGTGAAAGGATATAAGCGTAGGAACTCATCAAGACCTCCAGGAGATGCATTTGTCACCAGAGGGCTCAGCAATAACAAAGCATTCATTGTGCTTGATGATGTAAATAATTTTGACCAACTGGATGATCTGGATAAAGTATGTTATTGCTTGAGACAACACAGTAAAGTTACATCAAGAAATAGGAAGTGCCTGTTTGGATAAGGAGAAAACGCGCGTTTTGAATTCAAAATCAATTTTTTCTGTCAATTTATCTAAACAGTCGAAAATGATCAAAAATTGATTATGGGCCAAAATGCACGTTTTTCCAGAAGCTCCCTCCATCCGCTTTCTGCCAAAAGTTTGTCAAAAACGTTGGGAAAATTACAAAAACAAGCCCAGGAAAAAATTACAAAGAAAGCATATAATTTAATAAAAATAAAATTAAACTCTCTTCTTTTTCTTTTTTTCCTTAATAAAATTTAAATTTTATATATTTAAAAAATTAATATTTGATATTTAAAAATTAAATTATATAGTAATTTATATAGTTAAAAATTAATTTTGATTAAATTATTCAAATATCTTCAATTCTGTTAAAATTAATTTTAAAAAAACAGTATCCAAACAGATTACGTTATAACATAATCAATTATGATTAAAATCTACCACTTAATCAATTATTTTTATAATCTATTATACCCAACTGAAATCCAAACGGACCCGAAATTGTTTTGTGGAAGAGGTTATCAAGTATATGAGGCCAAGGGATTGAGTTCTAACAATACCCTTGAAATTTTCAAACGCGAGGCCTTTGGATCAGACCATTCAGGACATGGATATGAATATCAACAACTCATAGAAGAGTTTGTAGATTATACTAAACACAATACCCTAGCTTTGAAAGTCTTGGGTTCACTTCTTCACTCTGAAAATGTGGAAGTATGGGATTGTTTATTGGAAACTTAAAGAGGACTCCCAATGATCGTATTCAGCGGGTTTTAAAATTGAGTTACATTGGATTAGATGATAAAGAGAAGCAAATGTTTTTAGACATTGCATGTTTTTTGAAGGGTGAAAATGTAAAATTTGTTAGAGAACATTTAGAGAGCTATGAATTCTATCCAACTAGCAGCATGCAGACTCTTTTAGATAAGGCTCTTCTTGTTATTATGGATGGGAAAGTTGGGATGCATGACTTGATATAAGAAATGGGTTTAAAATTGTTTGAAGGGAGAGTGAAAAAAAAAAAAACCTGGAAGACGCAGCAAATTATGGGATCCTAGAGAAATCTATGATGTATTGAAAAATGGTGAGGTAGGAATTAGATACCTTTAATTACTCTTTTTTTTTTTTCAGAAGAATTGTCACCTTATGGCTTAGTTTAGTATCCTTCTAAATTTTGTAAACTTTTGTAATTTTTAGGGAACAGAAGAAGTTGAAGGCATAAAATTGGACATGTCTCAAATTAGAGATTTACCTTTAACTGCATATGCCTTTAAAGGAATGACGAACATAAGAACTCTCAAATTTTATTCACCAAGATCTGATTGGTCACACAATGTGCATATTCCAATAGGTCTTAAGTCGATTTCAAGTAGAATAAGGTACTTTCAATGGGATGGATGCCCAGGGAAGTCCATGCCATCAAATTTTTCTGCTGAGCATCTTATTGAACTTATAACGGCATCGAGCCATGTCCAATCACTCTGGGCAGAAGTGCAGGTACATATATATGTCTGTGTGTGTGTGTCTATATATTAAAATTAAAATTTAAGATATTTCCTGTTTAATATTTGTATTTTTTTAATTGTTCCAGGATCTTGTGAATTTAAGAAGATTAAATCTTCAAGGTTTTTGGAACTTGAGGGAGTTACCTGATTTCTCTAAGGCTCATAATCTTGAAAGCGTAGATCTGAACTTGTGTGTTATGTTGTCTAATGTTCATCCCTCGTTCTTATCTCTTCACAGTTTGGTTTCTTTGAATTTATTTGGCTACCAAAGCCTTAAGTGCCTCAAAAGTGAGACTCATCTAAGATCTCTCAAAGAACTCGACATTTTTGGCTGCTCTGATCTTGAGGAATTCTCCATCTCTTCAGCAGAACTAACAGAGTTAGATTTAACAGGAACTGGAGCAAAAATATTGTCCCCATCAATTGGGCGTTGTAGAAAGCTTAAATCACTCCAACTTGATGGTTCAAAATTGAAGAATCTTCCCATACAGGATTTAGGCAGCCTAAGATCTCTTGAATGTTCAAGGATTTACAGCCATATAATTGACAATGACAAGCTCCAAATGCTATTTGATGCCTCACAATACTGTATACAAAATCCGGCTTTTCCCAACTGCTATAACTTAACTGAGCTCCCAGACAATATCAGGCAACTCTCAAGACTGCAAGTGCTTGATTTAAGAGGATGCAAGAATCTTCAATATTTGCCGGAGCTTCCACCGACCACCATCCCTTGAATTCTTAGATGCCGCTGATTGCACATCACTTTCAATCAACTCTTTTCCAATGCATTCCTTCTCAATTGAACACCTTAGAAATCTCAAAAGTCTCCATCGCAATGCTTCAAGTCTTGGGAATCTTCAACTGACAGAGTTGTCTTGTTTTAGATTTCTTGTGGTACTTCGTCTTCGCAAATGCAGTCACTCAGTAGATGAAGCAAAGCTAAATATTCTAGTTGATGCCTTGCGACTGTTCGAAAAGCTACACTTGGAGGAATGGTCAAACTTAACTGAACTCCCAGACAATATCAGGCATCTTTCAGAGCTTCAATATCTTGCTTTAGAAGACTGCATTAGCCTTCAGTCTCTACCAGAACTCAGTCCCTTAGAAACTTGATTGCCTATAATTGCACATCATTGGAGACAGTATCTACATCAACAATTTCAGGCACGTTAAAGAAACATGGCAAAAGAATCTTTTCATTGATTAACTGTGTGAAATTAGAGTCGCATTTGCTTGGTGCCATAAGAAAACAAGTGGAGCTGTCATTGAAGCAAGCTGTGCATAATAAGGAAGATGTTACAATATATTACCCGGGGAAGAAGGTCCCCAAATGGTTTGGGGATAATCGGACACCAAAGAATTCAGTAACCATGGAACTCTCCTTAGATTCTGACAATTTGTTGGGGGTTGTATTCTGCTGTGTCATTCCTCAGTTTATCTCAAAGAAGGAATGTGAGGGGTCCGCCCTCTGTTTTACAGTGTCGATGATGATGAAGAAATGGAAACATTTTGGCTTTTTAAACCAGAAGATGCAAAATTTACTCCAGGTAATGTTTTGTTGAAGAGTGATGCAGAACTGTCTGAGTTGATATTGAAGAGAATTGAAGGGAGTAGAAGAAATCATGATGCCTCCACTTGTAACCGTAAGCTTTCGTTCAAATTCTCTTTCGGTAATCATCATAACTTCATCAAAGAGTGTGGAGTATACCCGATATATGCCTCAGATTGTCACAGCAACTGTCAACCAGGGAAATGGACATGGAGATATTTATAAGAACAACAATACAACATCTGCTAGAACCAGTTCTTCAATAACGCTGGCAATTTCATGTTCATGGAATCAAAGTCTTCCTTCCATTGCTTTTGGAGGAAAACATAAGAGAGAGAGTTGCAGAACCTAAAGCGAAGGGAAGAGGAACTACTTTTGATTCTGATAGAGCTGGAAAATTTATCAAAACATATGAGAGGTAATTGAGGGGGAGACAAGGGTCAGAGAGGAAAGATCCAGCTGTTTAAAGTTATCGTACTAAGGGTCCTGATAATGGGGAGTAAGTAATGATGCTTGTAGAGTGGCTATAGACTCGGCGTAGAAGCTAGAGTTACTTTTGGGTTGCTTTAATATTTTACTTTGTTTTGGGAGGGACTCATTGAGAATGTTTGAGTGAAGACACAAGTGACGAGAGTCCTGGTGTACCCAATATACGCCTCAGGCTCAGAGTATCACAATTTTGATGGGCTTGGGGATTGCCTACAGATTAGTGCAGCTCCAACTCCAAGTGCTGAGGTTGGTTCAGAACAACGGCACCAGCTGGAAGCTGTGGCAGAGAGCAGTGATCTACAAGGGAATTCGGAGCTGAATTTGCGTGCCCAGCCAGGACTCGTGCCATTTTCTAGATATTTGTTCCTTCCTTCATTCCATATTCAAAATAAACAAAGGAGGCGCCTGCATGAATGATGAGGAAGAAGGAACTCTAACCCCGTGAAAAGGAGTTGCATGCTCTGGGAAATGAATGATCACGAAGATATTTGTTCCTGCTTTTGCTTAATTGGTATCTCATTTTGCCTCCTCCATTAGGCTTCTTTGTGGTCCATGCAAATTTATTGATTTTGGTACTCTCCTTTGCTCTAACAACGATTACGTACCGGCGATTGTGAACTATGAGAGGTTTGCGGATAGTGAATGTTAAAATGAAGCTTTTTGCGTGCGGATAATGAAATGAAAAGTTAATAATGGTAAAATATCTACGTTATGTTTCAAGAAAGGATTAGATTACTTTTTACTATGACTAATAACTTATATCAGTTATTCGATGTCCTTTTTGTAAAATGAACGCACTCAATCTGTCCCTTTTGACTTTGTTTCCATCACCACGTCTTTCTTCAGAGGACTCAAATGCTACTCTTTTTCTTACGCCTATCTTTCTTTGCTTCAGAAGTAATATGGAAAATGATTTGAAAGAGAAGAAAGAACTCAACGACAAAACAATATCAACTGAGCATGTGTCGCTGTTGCAGCCTTCAAAATGCTCTTTTATATTAATAAAATGATGTGAATTAACATGGAAGGGTACACGGAAGCAATCTTTGTCAAAAAAAAAAAAAGTTACTTCAAAAACACAATAAAAAGAAGGGTGATAACAATCATTTGTTCATATTATTTTAATATTATTACCCTAATTTTTGACACTTTTTAAGGGTATTTTGTACATAGTATAAGCATTTAAAATCATTAGGGTTAATTTTGTAATTTCTAGAACTTTTGGGGGCAAAAGTTCAAATTTTTTAAACTTTAGGGGCAAACTGTAATTTTTGAAACCAATTTCTGAAAAATAAAAAAATTATTATTTGCTAATTTTTAATTCTTCATTAATCCTATGAGTTTAAGTTGAGTTAATTCAACTCAAATTGTGAGTAATTCATTAAAATATCATTTAAAATACACACGTTTTATACTTTAATTATACTTTTAAGAAACTTTGGAAACGTACTAGGTTTAGTTTTTGTAATCAAGAACTCTAAGAAAAATTTTCATAACTAAATTTATCTTCTAATATTTCATTTAATTACTTTAATTCACTTCACACATTTTTATAATTTACACTTAAATTGGATGAATTTGCAAGACACATAAATTATTTGTGTACAATTTGTTATTTAATGAGTTCATTATGTGTTTTAGGTTATAGGAAGCTCTTGAATGATGATGATAGCCCTTTGCAATGAAATTGAAGCCCTTAGATGAGCTATTTTAAATATTAAAATGTCACAAATAATTTATGAAATCTCAAAAAAACTAAAGGATAGTCATGACAATTTCATCTTGCAATTTCAATTCCCATTTTTTTATTTTTGTTATGCATTTTTCTATCATCTCTATCATGTTATTTTTGAATTTCTTCTTCCATTTTTAGACTATTAAATGTCTTCTACTTCCATTTATTATCATTTAAAAAATTCAGTACCAAAATTTATGGCCATATATGAAATACCATGTAAAAGGACCCTTATATCCACACAAGGCTTACATTACTTTAAGGCACTTGGTGGCATGATTTCTAGCCATTAAATTAATCTAAATGAGCCTTAAACACTCCCAAAACATCATAATTTCATGCTTCACAATGATAGCTCCCTCATTTACAATTTTTTACTCATCTCCCACCTCCATTCATCTTTATCTTTTTTCTCAAAAACACTCATGAATCCATGAACCTTTTTACCGTTTCTCTACCTTAAACCCATCCATTTCACTAGCCAACCCATCATTCAACTTCCCTAATAGTTCACACCATAACCCACTAAAAAAAACCATCATCTACTCCATTTCCATCTTGCTAAATAGCAAGGTTTTCATTCATAGTGATTTTTGAAGTTGGTCAACAAGGAGAGGCTATGGGGATGCTAATGAGGAGTGACTAGTTTTGTCTTCTCTTCCTAGGATGCATAGAGGAACTTTCTTTGATCTTTTGGTTTTGGATGGGAATTTCTCTTTTCTCTTTTCCTATTTTTAATTCCTTAAATTTTGATACTTATGACATGATAATGACAATGATTATTGGAATTGATCTTTATGATATTTGGTTAAGTATTATATGAGGTTATTGTGTTATTTATTTGTCAATTGAGGTATTGTCATAGTAATTTTGGTATTGTCCAAATCTTTATTTTATTTAATCCCTTGTTGCATTTTTTTTTAGTCACCTATTGTGAGCTTGTGAGTCATAGTTGTGCACTAAGCACACTTGAAGTTAGCTAATCATTTTCTTAATCAATTTAAAATTTCATTTGGTTAAAGGCAAGGGTTGAAATTAATAATTAACTTCATAATCAATTGGTCATTTTTAAACATAATTTAAGAGCTAATTTAGAGTTCTAGTTTATCTAAAGAACTTATGAATGCTAAACTTCTAGTGGTTACCAAGATGACTTTAAAATTAATTGGGGTTAAAAAGAAGTTAATTAGATTGAGCAAGGATCAAAGAGGGAGTTTATGTGATTAGGAAGACTATCAATTTGTATTTTAATCACAAATCAATTCATTTTTCAAATCTAACCAATCTTTAAAAACAATATCAAAAAAATTAGTTTTCATTTAATATTTGCTTATTTAATTTTTAATCAATCAAAACCAATTATATTGCTACTATTCTTGGTAGATTTAAACAATTTTGAGATTTAATTTTAATCAACTCCACAAAAAATTCCACCTAGTTTACTTTCTATATATATTGGGGTGTTTTTAATTTAATTTAAGTGCTTAAATGATTAATGCACATCAAAAGTCATATTGTAGTTATTCACATGTTGTTTGGTCAAACACTTGGTGGCTTTCTCATCGAAGCAAACAATATTAATTGAAATACCATTTGTTATCTATGTAGAGTTTCAAAGTGACTCGGATATCAGCAAAGGGAAGAAGCTTCCGTAACTATTCGACTTGCTCCAGCTACTGACAATATAATGGGTTTTAGATTTTGCTTTGCTCTATCAAGAGGTCCTTTTGCTCAATCTCACACCTCTCTCAACTGAAAATTGTGCCTATTTAATGTCAGCAAGGACAATGATTTGGAACTAGTTCTCTTATCATAACTTTGAATTGAATTCTAATTTGTTCTTTGTCCATTAACAAATCTTTTTTCCCCACCTTAGCTGTCTGTTTTGCACTATTTGCACCACCCCAATTGGGCCTAATAACAGACTGCTGAAAAACTCCTGGGGTTTAGCAAAATGTTAGCTTTTTAAGTACATTAATGATAATAATAAAGATCTTAAAATTATGAAATTCTAGAAAAAGACCGTGGTTATTAGTTAGGATAGAAATTTTTTTGATTGAATTTTTTTCCGTACTCATCTTTCAAATTTTTAGTATTCATATTTAATACTTTCAGAATTATTATTATCTACTTTTTAATTCAGCTTTTCAATTATTTTTTTCTAAGAATTTATCTAAAAATAATATAAACATTTTTTTTATAGAGTAGGAGGACTTTAGATTCATAATTGATTTTGACAAATAAAATGATATTAAAATATTTTTAAGAAAATCATGATTTATGTTCATAATGTATTTTAACATATAATAAGAGTGTTTTGATATTTTTAAGAAAATCATAATTTTAGATTCATAATTAATTTTAGCATGTGTAATAGAAATTTTTAGATATACTTGTAAAAAGCTATGTTTTTTAGCCTCCAAAATTCATTATTTTAACCATCCAAACATGCACTAGATTTGTAATATTTGGATAAATATTTTGTATAGTACTTCCTCCGATCCTGTGCATTAGGCATTTTTTAAAGTATAATTTAATCCACTTTATAAATTACTAATTGATAAAATTATTTTGTTTTAAATTAAATTTTTAAATTACCCTTGAAAAGTAAAAAAAAATGAGACAAAAAATAATATTATATGGTTCGATTATTTTTTATTTTTAATTTGAGGATTATGTTTAGAATTTTAATTATTTTTATTTTTTATACTTTTGTCATATTAATATTAATAAAGTTGATAGAAATACTTTATAAATAGGAGCAGAGAAAATGTTTAGGTAATTGTTATTTAACTATTTTTCTCTATACGTACCAACCAACTTGGCCCAAAAAAATGAGAGAATGACAAGGAAATTTTAAAAAATTAATTAATTTAAATTAGGTCACAAGTATTAAGCTTCAAAAATTTGTAAGTTCATCTCTTAATTTACAATTAAATTATAATAAATTTATAATTTATTTTTTAAATTTTAATATGATTAAAGAATAAAAAAAATTATTTTTTTATTAAAATTTAAAATATAAATTATAAATTCATCATAATAAAATTATAAAATTAAGAAGTTGAGTTATAAATTTTTAAATTTTGATATTTAAAACTTAATTTAAATTAAAAAATAAACCTCTGTACCACTCCCCCCAAAAGAAATACCCGTGAGCTGACGAAAATTGCACGTCGGCCGCCTTACATTACGTTGCTTTCCAAAATCCAGAGTCAACATCAAGAATTTCAAAAGTCAACTTTTCCATCTGACTCATATAGATATATATATATATATATAAACTTTTCCATCTAATCTAAGGATTATAATTTCTTCTTAAAGATTAACGTAGAAGCAATTTTATAAGAAACTATTGATATCGTCATTAAAATTTTTTATCTACAATCAATAAATCAATATGACTCTAAAATATAAAATTCATAATACAATATACTAATATACTTCACAACACATAAAAAGATGTTTAATTTTAAACTAAATGTAATAAGATTTTTTCCCCGAAGTGTAATCAGAATATCAGGTATTCAATTTTTTTAAATTGATATTATTTTCAACGCCACAATCCACATCACTTTTAGAAACTTCATGAAAAACACGTAAATTTTGTTACAGATTTTGAATTTGGACTAAAATAATAGTTTTTGTGGAACACAGTGTAGGAATTGAGCTTTGGGAAAATTGCTAGTTAATGTCTCTCGACTAAAATTGTGCTGCAAAGGATTAGGTTGCAAGTTCCACAAAAACTAGCTTCTAAAAAATTCCGTTGTCTGTTAAAATTCTCAGGGAAGAAGAGAGAGCTTAATATTCTTGAATCCTGAACATGGGCATTGTTGCTTCATCCTCTTCCTCTTC
Source organism: Prosopis cineraria (assembly GCF_029017545.1). Lineage (NCBI taxonomy): Eukaryota > Viridiplantae > Streptophyta > Magnoliopsida > Fabales > Fabaceae > Prosopis > Prosopis cineraria. The sequence continues at coordinate 39,114,881 of NW_026555343.1, read as the reverse complement.
CTCTTCTGCATTTCCTTCCAAAAAGTACGATGTATTTATCAGCTTTAGAGGAGACGACACTCGCACCAGCTTCACTAGCCATCTTTATGCTGCCTTATGCCGAAACAAGGTAGAAACCTACATCGATTACAGACTTCACAAGGGAGATGAGATCTCACCTGCACTAATCCAAGCTATCAAGGACTCCACAATATCTTTGGTGGTGTTGTCACAGCACTATGCTTCCTCAAAATGGTGTTTGGATGAACTCGCCCAAATACTCCAAAGCAAAAGGGATCTGGGACAGATTGTTATTCCTGTGTTTTATAAAGTTGACCCTTCTGATGTGCGAAAGCAGCAAGGGGCTTGCAAGGAGGCATTTGCAAAACACGAGAGGGCTTTTCGTCGCAACCTTGACATGGTGAACAAGTGCAGAAATGCTCTTTCTGAGACGGCCAACTTAGCTGGATGGGACTCACAAACTTGGAGGTAACTATTCATTTTCCCCACTTAAATTTGATGCGTTTCGACTAAATACTTTTCTTGTCATCTATCTATCTATCGATTTATTTTTGGTTCAATTTTAATTTCACTAGGGATGAATCTAAACTCATTCAGAATGTTGTCAACGATGTTCTAAGGAAACTGAATAATAGGTATCCATTTGCGTTGAAGGATCTTGTTGGAATTGATGGGAATTGTCAATGTATTGAATC